>NC_057806.1:459047175-459050726 GCF_018294505.1 Triticum aestivum | reverse complement strand
GGCTGGGCGGTGGCGTCGCCGTTGGCGGCGGGGTAGCACGGCGGCGCGATCTGGCGGCACCCGCTCGGCCCAGATCTGGGCCCTTCGGGCCCCATCTGGGCCCAGGCGGGCTGGAGGTGGGGTGCGGCTGCGGCGTGTCCTCCAGAAGGCGGGGGAGAGGCGAAGAACGGCAGGGTGCTGGCGGCGCCATCGCCGACTTGCTGCGGCGTGGCGGCAGGGCTTAGCGGGCCCGTTTCGGGCCTGGCCGGGCCAGGGGTGGCCTGACATGCCCTGCTGCCGCGTCCGGACGGCTACCGCGACTGTGCCGGAGGTTGTGGCCTCCCACACGACGGCGGTGGAGGTGGTTCCCTCCCGTTCGGCTTCGGTGTTGCTTCTCCCTCCGCGGGACGCTTCTCTCTAGTCCTCTTGGCCTCGTGTTGGTGTCCGCAGTGAGGCGGCGTGGGTGGCGGCGCAACCGCGATGACGCATGGTGGTGGGCGGTGGTCTGGCTGGTCGGCTCCGGTCCGTTGGGCGGTGGGGATGAAGTGCGGGAGAAATCCTTGCCGGTTCTTCGGCTTCGATGCGGTGACACCTGCGGGTGCCACCATTCCTCCCTGGAGGGTGTCGGTGATATCCATCCCCTACCTCCCTCCGCGTGCTGGGGGAAACTCTAGGACATGTCCGGGCAGCAGCGTCGTCGGCGTCGCATTCCTTCTTGGAGGTGTTGCTTGGTATGCGGCGGTTCGGAGCCTCGGGTTGTGGTGGTTTGTGTCTGGAGGGTGTAGCGGTGGCGGGTCATCCGCACTTTGTCGAGCTGCCGTTGTTGGTATTTGTTTCTTTTTCTTTTTTCTTTTGGGCTTGCTGTGTTGTTCGCCCCAGCGATCCTTGTATCGGTGTTGGTTGCTTTGGAATACAAAGCGGGGGGAAACCCTTTTTCGGTAAAATGGTAGTCTGATTTGTAAAGTGGAAAAAAAATAAAGGCTCTTGCACCTTATCAATGAGTTTGATATTCAGGCCGAAACGAATCCTCTTGATATGGCTAATAGTGTGGCTAAGTGAGAGTCTTGAGGAGATTCTCAGAGAGGAAGTTATTAAGTGCGCACAAACAGCTAAAGTACGAGATGTCGTACAAGGAAATAATAACACTGAGTACATGTTCAATCTAATTGCGAATGGAAAACATAAGAAAGATACAACTGCCGAACTTCAATGGGATGAAGGTACAATTGTAGGTCACAAAAACCTTAAATTGCACATCTATCTAAAATTTCTATAAAAAGCTCTTCTGCGCCCCGATAGATAATTTTGCATCTCTAGATGAGAGTAAGGTGGGGGATATCCCACAATTATGTAAGGAGGAGAATGAGGTGCTCAATGCCCCCTCCATGGAGAAGGAGGTTTCTGAGGCCATTGCGCGGACAAAGAATAATAAGCCACCTAGTCCGGATGGATTCTGGACAGAGTTTTGTCGGAGATGTTAGGGACTATTAAGGGAGACTTGATGCACATGTTCCATGATCTTTTCAATGGATGATACATCTTCAAAGTATCTATAATTTTTGATTGTTCCATACTATTATATTATATGTTTTGTTGTTTAATGGACTTTAATATAGTCTTTTATATTATTTTTGGGACTAACCTATTAACCGAATGCCCAGTGCAAATTGCTGTTTTTTGCCTATTTCAGTGTACGCAGAAAAGGAATATCAAACGGAATCCAAATGGAACGAAACCTTCGCGAGGATCTTTCTTGGAACAAACGCAATTCAGGAGACTTGGAGTGGAAGTGAGAGATGCAACGAGGCAGCCACGAGGCAGGAGGGCACGCCCCCACCCTCGTGGGCCCCTCGTAGCTCCACCGACCTACTTCTTTCGCCTATATATACTCTTATACCCTGATGAAGGAAATATGCCCTAGAGGCAATAATAAAGTTGTTATTTATATTTCCTTATATCATGATAAATGTTTATTATTCATGCTAGAATTGTATTAATCGGAAACTTAGTACATGTGTGAATACGTAGACAAAACAGAGTGTCCCTAGTATGCCTCTACTTGACTAGCTTGTTTATCAAAGATGGTTATGTTTCCTAGCCATAGACATGTGTTGTCATTTGATGAACGGGATCACGTCATTAGAGAATCATGTGATGGACAAGACCCATCCGTTAGCTTAGCACTATGATCGTTTAGTTTATTGTTATTGCTTTCTTCATGACTTATACATGTTCCTATGACTATGAGATTATGCAACTCCCGAATACCAGAGGAAGACTTAGTGTGCTATCAAACGTCACAACATAACTGGGTGATTATAAAGATGCTCTATAGGTGTCTCCGATGGTGTGTGTTGACTTGGCATAGATCGAGATTAGGATTTGTCACTCCGATTGTCGGAGAGGTATCTCTGGGCCCTCTCGGTAATGCACATCACTATAAGCCTTGCAAGCAATGTGACTAATGAGTTAGTTGCGGGATGTTGCATTACGGAACGAGTAAATAGACTTTTCGGGAACGAGATTGAACTAGGTATGTGTAACACCCTCGATGCGACTATAGCTCCCACGTGTTGAGGCACGACTTAGAGACATAATCGCATTGAAGGCATATGTCGCAAGTTAGGCAATCTTCACAACATCCCATGTAACATGAATAATAAAGGGAAGAACATAGTTGGCTTACACTCGCCACATCACATCAAAGTATATAAATAACATTACATCATCCAAAACACTCATGGCCCGACTACGGCGCCAAAATAGGAGAAAAACCCAACATGCGACACGGTTCCAATCACCCCCAACTGGGCACCACTACTGATTATCGGGAAAGGAAACATAGTATCGCTGAGAGTCTTCATCGAACTCCCACTTGAGCTCGTACTCGTCACCTGGAGCGGAATCACCTGGACCTGCATCTGGAGTTATAGTATCTGTGAGTCACAGGGACTCAGCAATCTCGCACCCTCGCAATCAAGACTATTTAAGCTTATAGGAATGGTAAGGCAAATATATGTGGAGCTGCAGCAAGCGGCTAGCAAGTATGGTGGCTAACTTATACGCAAAAGAGAGCGAGAAGAGGAGGCAAAGCACGAGCGAGAAGCTAGAGAACAACCTGCGCAAACATTACTCCAACATCGTGTCCACTTCCCGGACTCCGCCGAGAAGAGGCCATCACGGTAACACACTCAGTTGATTCATTTTAATTAATTAAGGTTCAAATTATCTACAACCGGACATTAACAAATTCCTATCTGCCCATAACCGCGGGCACGACTTTTGAAAGTTCAATCCCTGCAGGGGAGTCCCAACTTAGCCCATGACAAGCTCCCACGGTCAACGAAGGAATAGACCTCCACCCGAGACATTCCGATCAGGCTCGGCACCCCGGTACAACAAGACAACTTCGACAATGGTAAAACAAGTCCAGCAACACCACCCGCTGTGCCGACAAATCCCGATAGGAGCTGCACATATCTTGTTCTCAGGGCACACCGGATAAGCTAAGCGTACGGGAGCCAACGTAACCCAAGTTGTTGAGGGACGTCCCCGCACGGTGCTCTAGGTTG
>NC_057806.1:459044718-459047008 GCF_018294505.1 Triticum aestivum | reverse complement strand
GGGTAAAATAAGATGACCCTTGAGTCCGCGAAACCCAAGGGAAAGGCTAGGTGGCAAATGGTAAAACCAAGGTTGGGCACTGCTGGAGGAGTTTTATTCAAGGCGGACTATCAAGGGGTTCCCATTATAACCCAACCGCGTAAGGAACGCAAAATCCGGGAACATAACACCGATATGACGGAAACTAGGGCGGCAAGAGTGGAACAAAACACTAGGCGAGAGGCCGAGCCTTCCACCCTTTACCCAAGTATATAGGTGCATTAAGATAACATAGCAATATAATGATATCCCAACAAGTAAATAAATGATGTTCCAACAAGGAACGGCCTCCAATCTTCACCTGCAACTAGCAACGCTATAAGAGGGGCTGAGCAAAGCGGTAACATAGCCAATCAACGGTTTGCTAGGACAATGGTGGGTTAGAGGCTCGACATGGCAATTTGGGAGGCTGACAAGCAAAAGGTAGGCATCGTAGCATTGGCATAGCAAAAGAGCGAGCAAACTAGCATAGCAAAGATAGTAGTGATTTCGAGGGTATGATCATCTTGCCTGCAACGCTGTCAGAGTTGACTGGATCCTCACAAGCAAACTCAACGGGCTCCTCGGTAGCGAACTTGTCTCCCGGCTCTATCCAAACAAGACAAACAAGCAACAAGGACACAATAAACCACGTGCAAGGATCAAGCGATATGATGCAATGATGATATGCTATGCGGGATGCGATGCGGGATGCAAAATGCAAGATATGACAGGAAATGCATGAACCTGGCCTCAACTTGGCCAAGGGTGCCACTGGAAAGAGGGGATGAAATCACTTGAAAACGATATAAAGAACGCCGGAATCGGAGTTACGGTTTGGAAATGGCAAGCGATTCAAAAATGACACCGGTCTGCGATTTATAGCAAGTAGGCATCTAAATGTAACGAAAAGAACATGCTACAGCACCCAAACATGACAACAAAATACATGGCAGGGATGCACACAAGATGCTTAACAAAAGACTAGCACTGAGCTACGGCCTATTCATCCATTATGAGGTTCAAACAAGCATGGCAAAAACGCAAATGCAAAGCTGATTTCAGACTTAGTGAAATCAACACTTGTCTGAAATTTCAGATCACGAAGCCCTCTTTGGAGCAACAAAATAACAAGATACATGACCTGATTAAGACAAGTAAGAACATGGCATGGAGCTACTCAACAAGCTTAACAAAAGACCCAAAGTGACCTGGGGCCAAAAGGGTTCACAAAATATACTAACGGGCACACGAACATAGCTAAAACACAATCAGTTTTCAGACTTAGTGAAAACTGAGACATGCTGAAATATAACTCATGAAGGCACGTAAACGAGCTCGATGTTCTCACCACGGTGCAAGTCATGGAAAGGAAAGCATACATCCATTAAGAAGGCATAAAATATAAGCTAGACATGGCAAGAACAATGGCATAGCATGCACGGATCAACTACAATAACATCGGCAAAATCGCAAACAAGTTGACGATCTGCCCAGATTCACAATGAAGCAAAAGTAGAGCTTGATTGACATAAGTTCGGGTGCTCCATAATTGCAAACAAAGACATGGATGGATAGAGCATAACATGATTAACAAAACTCTTTTACTGATCATCCTCAAAAGAGGCACGGATCACTAGGAAATAGCATGAACATATGGCATCATGAACTAAATAATCCCAGACTTAGTGAAAACTACTAAGTCCCTGAAAACTGATTTACCGGGTGCCCCACTTTGTAAGCTTGCACAAGTCACCACACACATCCTAAAAATGCATGGGTTGCACCTCTGGAAAGAAGACAAAATCCTTAACAAAACATATGAAGGACTCACAGGCATAGCATGCACACAAAAATCATGGCAAAAATGACAAAAGTCTAAGATGAACTAGCAGATCTGACAATTAACTCACGAAGCCCTCTTCTAACAGCATTTCGGGCATCAAGATGAACTCAAATGAAAATGATGCAATGGAATGAAATGGTGAACTCGTCGAGGCGAACATTTCGATATACTATATGCCCAAATCGGAGCTACGGATGCGGAGATACGGCCGGTCAAAGTAGGCATAAAAAATTAGGGTTAGGGACGAAAAAGTCAACCGAAAATATCTCCAGATCCAGATCTGGAATCACTGTTCACGGGCACGGACTTCGAGGTCACCGGATTCTTCGTCGGAGTTCGTCGGGGATCGCCGGAGCTTGGAGAGGAGGAGGCCGGACGGCGGGGCCGGCCGGATCCCAGGCGCGGCGGGGTAGCGGCGGCGATGGC
>NC_057806.1:459037277-459044341 GCF_018294505.1 Triticum aestivum | reverse complement strand
GGTTGGCTGCGGCGGCGGGGCGAACAAATTCCGGCGCGGCCGGACACGTCCGGTGCGCGGCGGATCCGATTTTTAGGGTTTCGTGGGGGAGGAGAGATCCGAAAATGGAGGGGGTCTATTTATAGGCATAAGTGGAGCTAGGAGAGTCCAAATGAGGTGCGATTTTCGGCCACGCGATCGTGATTGAACGCTCTAGGTGATGGAGCAGAGTTTGGTGGGTTTTCGGCCAAATTGGAGGGGTGTTGGGCTGCAACACACACGAGGCTTTTTCGGTCCCTCGGTTAACCGTTGGAGTATCAAACGAAGTCCAAATGATACGAAACTTGACAGGCGGTCTACCGGTAGTAAACCAAGGCCGCTTGGCAAATCTCGGTCCAATCCGGAAATGTTTAATCCCCACACACGAAAGAAAGCTAGAAATGGCCACCGGAGGAGAACGAAGCGCCGGAATGCAAAACGGACAACGGGGAAAATGCTCGAATGCAGGAGACGAACACGTATGCAAATGCAATGCACATGATGACATGATATGAGATGCATGACAACAACAACAACACACGGAGACGAAACCCAAACCCAAGGAAATAAATATAACTTAACGCCGGAAACGGCAAGAGTTGGAGTACAAATTGGGCAAGTTATAACTGGGGCGTTACAACACTCCACCACTACGAAAGGATCTCGTCCCAAGATCTAGGACCGAAAGAACGCCGAGTACTCAGAACAGAGGTGATCCTCGCATTCCCAGGTAGCTTCACGGTCGGAATGGTGTGACCACTTGACTTTGAGAAATTTGATTGACTTGTTGTGAGTCTTGCGTTTAGTCTCTTCAAGAATAGCAACTGGGTGCTCACGATAAGAGAGATCTTCTTGGAGCTCAATGTCCTCGAAGTTGACGGTGCGGTCAGGAGTCTTGAAGCACTTTCGAAACTGAGAGACATGGAACACGTCATGAACATTTGCAAAGTTTGAAGGAAACTCGAGTTGATAGGCGAGGTCGCCTCTCTTGCTGACAATCTTGAAAGGTCCCACATATCTAGGGGCAAGCTTCCCTTTGATACCGAAGCGATGAGTACCTTTCATAGGAGAGACACGGAGGTAAACATGATCTCCGATCTCGAAAGCCAAATCACGGTGCTTACTATCATAGTAGCTCTTCTGGCGGGATTGGGCTGCTTTGAGGTTATCACGAATGACTTTGCACATTTCTTCTGCTTCTGTGATTAAGTCATTACCCAGCAGCTGACGTTCACCGGTTTCAGACCAGTTGAGAGGGGTACGGCACTTCCTGCCATACAAAATTTCAAAAGGGGCCTTGCCCGAACTTGCTTGAAAACTGTTGTTATAGGAGAATTCAGCATAAGGAAGACATTCCTCCCATTTCATGCCGAAGGAGATCACACAAGCCCTGAGCATATCTTCAAGAATCTGGTTGACACGCTCAACTTGACCGCTTGTTTGAGGATGGAAAGCTGTGCTGAAGCGGATGTTGGTGCCCATGGCCTTCTGAAAAGAATCCCAAAACTTCAAGGTAAAGATGCTGCCACGGTCTAAAGAGATCACTTGAGGAATACCGTGCAGAGAGACAATACGAGAGGTATAGAGTTCCGCCAATTAAGCTGCGGTGATCGACTCTTTGATAGGCAGAAAGTGAGCCACTTTGGTGAGCTTGTCGATGACAACGAATATAGCATCGTTGCCACGCTTGGACTTTGGAAACCAAGTCACGAAGTCCATTTCAATGTGGTCAAACTTCCATTCTGGAATGCCAAGAGGTTGGAGGAGACCTGCTGGCCTTTGGTGTTCTGCCTTCACTCTTCTACAGACATCACATTCATTCACGAAATGAGCGATCTCGCGCTTCATTCGAGTCCACCAATAAGCTTGCTTAAGGTCCTGATACATCTTCGTGCTCTCAGGGTGGATGGAGAGGAGAGAATTGTGAGCCTCGTTCATGATCACTTTACGGAGGTCACCTTTGGAAATAACATACGATCCTCGAAGAAGAGAGTGTCCTTGTCATCAAGGCGGTAGCACTTGTACTTGGACTGACTCTTGGCAATCCCGATCTTCACCTTTTTCACCATAGCATCAAGAAGCTGGGCTTGGCGAATCTGGTCTTCTAAGGTAGGAGAGACTTGAAGGTTGGCGAGAAAACCTTGAGGAACAACTTGCAGATTAAGTTTGCGGAAAGCTTCACAAAGCTCGGGTTGATAAGGCTTGATAATCAGACTGTTGCAGTAAGCCTTCCTGCTCAATGCGTCAGCAATCACATTAGCCTTGCCCGGAGTATACTCGATACTCGGATTATACTCTTGAGTCATTTCGACCCATCGAGTTTGCCTGAGGTTGAGATTAGGCTGAGTGAAGATGTACTTGAGACTCTTGTGATCAGTAAAAATGTCCACTTTTCTTCCCAATAGAAGATGTCTCCAAGTCAAAAGAGCATGCACAACTGCCGCCAACTCGAGATCATGAGTGGGGTAGTTCTTCTCATTAGGCTTCAACTGGCGAGATGTATAAGCAACAACTTTCTTCTCTTGCATCAATACTGCGCCAAGACCTTGGAGAGAGGCATCACAAAAGACCTCGTACGGCTTGGATTCATCAGGTGGAGTCAGAACTGGAGCAGTGATCAATTTCTCTTTCAAAGTGTTGAAAGCAATATCACACTCCGGAGACCAAACGTGCTTGACGTGCTTCTGAAGAAGATTTGAGAGAGACTTCGCGATCTTGGAAAAGTTTTCAATAAATCTTCGGCAATAGCTTGCGAGACCGAGAAAACTGCGGAGTTGCTTCACATTCTGAGGAGGTTCCCAATTCACAATTGCGGACACCTTCTCAGGATTCACGGCAATGCCCTTGGCAGAGATGATATGACCAAGATAAAGAACCTCATCGAGCCAAAATTCGCACTTGGAGAACTTGGCGTAGAACTGATGTTCCCTGAGCTTATCAAGAACCAAACGCAAGTTCTTGGCATGATCTTCCTTGTTCTTCGAGAAAACCAGAATGTCGTCGAGATAGACCAAAACGAAGTCATTGGTGTAGGCGTTGAAGATGAAATTCATCATGCGAGAGAACGTCGGAGGAGCGTTGGCGAGGCCAAAAGACATGACAGTGTATTCATATGAACCAAAGCTTGTTCTGAATGCTGTCTTGGGAATATCTTCTTCACGAATGCGAATCTGGTGATAACCCATACGGAGATCAAGCTTGGAGAACACTTGGGCACATTTGAGTTGTTCGAACAGCTCATTGATGTTGGGAAGAGGGTATTTGTTCTTGATGGTCTTCTTGTTCACTGGACGGTAATCAACACAAAGTCGGTCCGTTCCATCCTTCTTCTTCACAAAAAGAACACCACAACCCCACGGAGAAGAACTAGGCCGGATAAGACCCATTCTTTCTTGCTCATCGAGTTGCTTCTTCAGCTCTTTCAACTCTTCAGGTCCGAGCTTGTAAGGACGCTTGCACACAGGTTCCATACCAGGCTCAAGATCAATAACGAATTCAACTGGCCGGTGCGGAGGCATTCCTGGGAGCTCTTCTGGAAAGACATCTTGATATTCGCAAACGACTGGAATTTGAGAGATGGCATCCAATTCACCCTTCTCATTGAGAGAAAACAGACGGATGGAATTATCCCAAGCGGCAAAGACAATTACATCCTCAGACGAATGAGTCAATTGAATCTGCCTGGCTGCACAATCAAGCCGAGCCTTGTGCTTAGAAAGCCAATCCATCCCGAGAATAAGATCAATATCCGAGTTACCAAGAACCATTGGAGAAGCCAGAAACTTGAAATCACCCATCATGATAGAAACATCCGAAACTATTGAGGTAGCCCTCATAGACTTAGCCGGAGAAACCACTCCCATAAGTTTACCCAACATTTATGAAACGAAGTCATGCTTGGAAACAAATGATCTTGACATGAAACAATGCGATGCACCAGTGTCAAAAAGAACTTTTGCTGGAAAAGAGTTAACTGGAAAGTTACCCATGATCACATCTGACGAGTCCTCTGCCTGAGCTGCATTCATCAAATTCACCTTGGCATACTTGGGGTTATGCTTGACCACAGCTGTACTTGCCGATCTGACAGGAGGAGGAGGAGGAAGACGCCTCTGGTTGAAACACTTGTTGGCATAGTGACCCTTCTATTGGCACTTGTTGCACGTGACCTCTGAAAGCGGACGGTGATACAGAGCACTCAATCTTGGAGCTTGAGACGAAGTCTTGTTCTGAAAGCCAGGGTTGGGTGGGTGGGAAGAACCACTGCCACCTTTGCTCTTCTGCTGATACGGCTGACGGAACGGAGGAGGAGGAAGCCAAAACTTCTGCTGCTTGGCCACTTGAGTAGAGGAAGAAGGAGTAACATCTCTGACTCGCTTCTTGGAAGCATCACACCTCAACTGAGCAGCCTCTTGCTTCAGTGTCATGTTGTAGAACTCATCGTATCTCAAGGGCTCGAAGAGAACAAGAGCGAGCTGAATATCTTCTCTGAGACCACCCCTGAACTAGTATATCATGCTCTTCTCATCAGGCACGTCCTGCTTGGCAAAGCGGGTGAGCTTCTGGAACAACTTGTTGTAGTCATAGACAGACAAAGAGCCTTGCTTCAGATTGCGGAATTCCTCACGCTTGCTTTCAACCACGCTCTGCGGAATATGATGAGCTCGGAAATCTCGACGGAAATCATCCCAAGTGATAACACGTCCCCCTCTGGAATCCTTGTACTGCTGGAACCATTCTGCAGCTTGATCTTTGAGTTGGAAGGAAGCGAACTTGACAAAGTCCTCAGGCCTGACGTTACTGCACTCGAAATGCTTACACAGATCCACAAGCCAATCGTCAGCATCGGTTGGCTCAACACAATTGCTAAAAGTCTTTGGCCCATTAGCAAGGAACTGGTTGAGTGTAGCAAAGTGACTCTGATTGCTGCCTTGATTCCCTTGACTGCCTTGATTGTGCTCTTGGAGAATTTGCATGATCAGTTGTGTGTTTGCATTGGTTGCGGCCATCACAGCTTGCCATGCCTCTGGAGGAGGTGGAGGTGGTGGCGGATCAGGATTCGGAGTCGTGCGCGTTGGAGGAGCCATCCTGAAGAGGTTGACCACCATTAGCACATTGACAGATAAATATTGAAGCTGAATCCAATGGAATGAAAATTGCAACATATAGTCTTCACATCCGAACAAAATGAACGAATGCATTCCTCTTGAAATGGTCACATATCCATAAATTGAGAAGCCACGTAGAATTAAGGTAGAGAAATAAATCAAAAAGGTACGGAACGAGAACGAATAATCAGTAAGATATCCCAATCTCAAACCAATATCCGTGGAAGAAGAACTAGAGCTACTAGAATTCCCACCTATGAAACTCCCGAACCATTCCGGTTAAGCAATCAGGTGTTGGGGATACAGGGGAAGCATAATATCTCACCCAAACTAGCAAATCCTACATCCAGCTGTATCCATCCTTCAACACATAACCAAGAAACCTTCGGAAACCATCTACCTCAACCTTCGAAAAGCATCCGTTATACAAGTTATGGCGATACTCCCGAACTCCCGCCCCAGTACTGGGTGGCGTCGAGGTTATCTCACCAACGAACTGCATAAAAGAGATTTTCAATGTCGGCGAAAATATCTCAAGTATTCCAGAATTGCAACGATAAAATTATGATGACAACACCTCAGAGCTCAACTCCCCGGGACACTTCCACTAAACCCCTGACAGGAGGCACCAAGATAATGTTCTCATCATAAGCCATCGGAACGATTCCAAGATACTCGCGTGATCCTAAATTTTTTTTAGTGAAATTTGAGAAGAGAAGAGTCAAAACTCTACGACAGGATGCCTTACCAGAGCGATGAGGAGACTGGGAAGTAAAAAGAATTCCTAAACTCTCCGATATATAATTCCTAAAGACTCAAAACATTTTTCTAGACACAACTCAACCTCTAAAAACGATCAAGCAATTGGGCTCCTAAGGTCGGGGAAGGCTCTGATTACCAACTTGTAACACCCTCGATGCGACTATAGCTCCCACGTGTTGAGGCACGACTTAGAGACATAATCGCATTGAAGGCATATGTCGCAAGTTAGGCAATCTTCACAACATCCCATGTAACATGAATAATAAAGGGAAGAACATAGTTGGCTTACACTCGCCACGTCACATCAAAGTATATAAATAACATTACATCATCCAAAACACTCATGGCCCGACTACGGCGCCAAAATAGAAGAAAAACCCAACATGCGACACAGTCCCAATCACCCCCAACTGGGCACCACTACTGATCATCGGGAAAGGAAACATAGTATCGCTGAGAGTCTTTGTCGAACTCCCACTTGAGCTCGTACTCGTCACCTGGAGCGGAATCACCTGGACCTGCATCTGGAGTTATAGTATATGTGAGTCACAGGGACTCAGCAATCTCACACCCTCGCGAGCAAGACTATTTAAGCTTATAGGAATGGTAAGGCAAATATATGTGGAGCTGCAGCAAGTGGCTAGCAAGTATGGTGGCTAACTTATACGCAAAAGAGAGCGAGAAGAGGAGGCAAAGCACGGGCGAGAAGCTAGAGAACAACCTGCGCAAACATTACTCCAACACCGTGTCCACTTCCCGGACTCCGCCGAGAAGAGGCCATCACGGCAACACACTCAGTTGATTCATTTTAATTAATTAAGGTTCAAGTTATCTACAACCGGACATTAACAAATTCCTATCTGCCCATAACCGCGGGCACGGCTTTCGAAAGTTCAATCCCTGCAGGGGAGTCCCAACTTAGCCCATGACAAGCTCTCACGGTCAATGAAGGAATAGACCTCCACCCGAGACATTCCGATCAGGCTCGGCACCCCGGTACAACAAGACAACTCCGACAATGGTAAAACAAGTCCAGCAACACCACCCGCTGTGCCGACAAATCCCGATAGGAGCTGCACATATCTCGTTCTCAGGGCACACCGGATAAGCTAAGCGTACGGGAGCCAACGTAACCCAAGTTGCCGAGGGACGGCCCCGCACGGTGCTCTAGGTTGG
>NC_057806.1:459034861-459037148 GCF_018294505.1 Triticum aestivum | reverse complement strand
CTTGAGTCCATGAAACCCAATGGAAAGGCTAGGTGGCAAATGGTAAAACCAAGGTTGGGCATTGCTGGAGGAGTTTTATTCAAGGCGGACTATCAAGGGGTTCCCATTATAATCCAACCGCGTAAGGAACGCAAAATCCGGGAACATAACACCGATATGACGGAAACTAGGGCGGCAAGAGTGGAACAAAACACTAGGCGAGAGGCCGAGCCTTCCACCCTTTACCCAAGTATATAGGTGCATTAAGATAACATAGCAATATAATGATATCCCAACAAGTAAATAAATGATGTTCCAACAAGGAATGGCCTCCAATCTTCACCTGCAACTAGCAATGCTATAAGAGGGGCTGAGCAAAGCGGTAACATAGCCAATCAACGGTTTGCTAGGACAATGGTGGGTTAGAGGCTTGACATGGCAATTTGGGAGGCTGACAAGCAAAAGGTAGGCATCATAGCATTGGCATAGCAAAAGAGCGAGCAAACTAGCATAGCAAAGATAGTAGTGATTTTGAGGGTATGATCATCTTGCCTGCAAAGCTGTCAGAGTTGACTGGATCCTCACAAGAAAACTCAACGGGCTCCTTGGTAACGAACTCGTCTCCCGGCTCTACCCAAACAAGACAAACAAGCAACAAGGACACAATCAACCATGTGCAAGGATCAAGCGATATGATGCAATGATGATATGCTATGCGGGATGCGATGCGGGATGCAAAATGCAAGATATGACAGGAAATGCATGAACCTGGCCTCAACTTGGAATTCCAAGGGTGCCACTAGAAAGAGGGGATGAAATCTCTTGAAAAAGATATAAAGAACGCCGGAATCGGAGTTACGGTTTGGAAATGGCAAGCGATTCAAAAATGACACCGGTCTGCGATTTACAGCAAGTAGGCATCTAAATGTAACGAAAAGAACATGCTACAGCACCCAAACATGACAATAAAATACATGGCAGATACGCACACAAGATGCTTAATAAAAGACTAGCACTAAGCTACGGCCAATTCATCCATTATGAGGTTCAAACAAGCATGGCAAAAACGCAAATGCAAAGCTGATTTCAGACTTAGTGAAATCAACACTTGTCTGAAATTTCAGACCACGAAGCCCTCTTCGGAGCAACAAAATAACAAGATACATGACCTGATTAATACAAGTAAGAACATGGCATGGAGCTACTCAACAAGCTTAACAAAAGACCCAAAGTGACCTGGGGCCAAAAGGGTTCACAAAATATACTAACGGGCACACGAACATAGCTAAAACACAATCAGTTTTCAGACTTAGTGAAAACCGAGACATGCTGAAATATAACTCACGAAAGCACGTAAACGAGCTCGATGCACTCACCACGGTGCAAGTCATGGCAAGGCAAGCATACATCCATTAAAAAGGCATAAAATGCAAGCTAGACATGGCAAGAACAATGGCATAGCATGCACGGATCAACTACAATAACATCGGCAAAATCGCAAACAAGTTGACGATCTGCCCAGATTCACAATGAAGCAAAAGTAGAGCTCGATTGACTCAAGCTAGGGTGCTCCATAATTGCAAAAAAAGACATGGATGGATAGAGCATAACATGATTAACAAAACTCCTTTATTGATTATCCTCAAAAGAGGCACGGATCACTAGGAAATAGCATGAACATGTGGCATCATGAACTAAATAATCCCAGACTTAGTGGAAACTACTAAGTCCCTGAAAACTGATTTACCGGGTGCCCCACTTTGTAAGCTTGCACAAGTCACCACAAACATCCTAAAAATGCATGGGTTGCACCTCTGGAAAGAAGACAAAATCTTTAACAAAACATATGTAGGACTCACAGGCATAGCATGCACACAAAAATCATGGCAAAAATGATAAAAGTCTAAGATGAACTAGCAGATCTGACAATTAACTCACGAAGCCCTCTTCTAACAGTATTTCGGGCATCAAGATGAACTCAAATGAAAATGATGCAATGGGATGAAATGATGTACTCGTCGAGGCGAACAATTCGATATAATATATGCCCAAATCGGAGCTACGGCCGCGGAGATACGGCCGGTCAAAGTAGGCATAAAAAATTAGGGTTAGGGACGAAAAAGTCAACAGAAAATATCTCCAGATCCAGATCTGGAATCACTGTTCACGGGCACGGACTTCGAGGTCGCCGGATTCTTCGCTGGAGTTTGTCAGGGATCGCCGAAGCTTGGAGAGGAGGAGGCCGGACGGCGGGGCCGGCCGGATCCGAGGCGCGGCGGGGTAGCGGCGGCGATGGCGGCCGGGCGGC
>NC_057806.1:458692913-458715165 GCF_018294505.1 Triticum aestivum | reverse complement strand
AGACATGTTAAATAGCCCATTTACTTTCTTTTGTTCAAGAAAGGGATCGTAGGTCAGGTGGTAGGCTAGTTGAGTTGGCTCACTAGTGGTGCAAGGATCGAATCCTCTCTTGTTCACACCAATTTTTGCGTGAAAAAACCTCGAACGAAAAAAGATCTGGAGAGGGAAAAAATGGATCGGGAGGAGAGCAAGAAAATCGGAAAGGATCTGGAGAGGGAAAAAATGATAAATTATGTTCGCCAGATCTGCACTATAGATGGAGGGTTGCACTATAGCAGTGGCCTACTCGCGGTAATCAAGTATCTACAAAATTAGCCCACCTCCAAACATAAACATGTGTTGGCTGAGATGGTCGCCGGGTATAGTCAAAGTTTGTAGTGGGTCTGTAGGTGCGGGGTTTGATTCCTATTGCCGCTACTTTTTTGAAAAGATGAGCCAACAACCGAGGACGACGGAAGCGTGCATGCCTATCACTAACCACCAGTCGGCAGGTACTTAGCTTTCTCGTTTGAAAAAATGTTGAACGCGTATTTGGAAAAAATGTTATACAAGTATTTGAATTTTTTTTGCTCATGTATATAAAAATGTTGAACAAGTATTTGAAAAAGGTTGAACACGTATTTAAGAAAATATAGAACAAGTATTTGAAAAAATGTTGACAAGCACTCCCCCGCCCAAAATAAGTGTCTCAACTTTGTACTAATTTTAATACAAAGTTGTACTAAGGTTGAGACATTCATTTTGGGAAGGAGTGAGTATTTGATAAAATATTGACAAGCATTTGAAGGGAAAACGAAAAAAGAAACAAAAACCCGGAGAAAAAAATAAAATACAAGAAAGCAAAAAAAAGGAAAAAAGGAAAACTAAACAAAAAGTGGAGAAGAAAAATAAAACAATAAATCCGAAGAAAAAATGAAAAGAAAAACAGAAGAAGAAAAAACGTGAAAACGACTGGAAAACCGGCTTCACTCGCCTCAACTGAAAAGACATCTCATTCTCATCACGAGCGTTACTTGGGCGGAGTGGCTAGCATAGCTAGGCAGGGATCAAATCCCGCTTCTCCCGTATTTGTAATTTTTCTTTTTCTGCGCGAACATGGCCCAGCCCGATTACACAAAACGTTTCAGCGAGATATCCCGTGGCGATCGCTTAATGTGATAAATAGTCGCTGCGGGTAAGAGTTGCCACCCGATGGATAGTGGCGGAGCTTGAGCCACATCTTAGGATTGCTTAAGGCTTAGGGTAGATTTCTGTAATTCTATGGGCCATTTCCTAATGATAATATGAACAAATCTCCCTGGCTAGGGGGTGATGGCCAGGCTGTGTAAGTGACTAATGGGCAGGATTTTTTTTAAAGAACCAACTCTAGCAAATCCGAATATTTTTTGAAAACTTTCAAACATCAATTGGGAAAGGTGAGCAAATTGATGGACAGTGGCGGAGCTTGGGCCACATCTTAGGAGGGGCAAATGGGCTGGGGGCAACCAACATCAGGCTTAGGGTAAATTTCTGTAATTCTATGGGCCATTTTCTAGTGATAATATGAACAAATCCCCAAGTAATGCCCTTTGATTTCATCGGTTTCGGCCTGTGATTTATAAATAGCTTCGCACAAAAGACAAAACGGTCTTTCCAATGCATAAATGGTTGTGATTTTTTCATCATCTTTGGTAATATCAAGTCCATCACGTAGACACTCATAACACGCTCTACCATAATTTTTTGCTAATAATCCCAATTTTGGCTAGGGGGTGATGGCCCAGGTTGTGTAAGTGACTAATGGGCAGGATTTTTTTTTTAAAGAACCAATGTAGCAAATCCAAATATTTTTTAATACTTCCGAACATCAATTGGGAAAGGTGAGAAATTTTTTAAAAGGCGGATATTTTTCAAAATCAGATTTGTTTTAAACATGATCAAAATTTAATTTTTTTCCCTTGAAAGCTTGAACATTTTTCGGAACTGTGAATACTATTTTAGATTCTGAATATCTTTAAAATTTGTGAACATTGTTTTCAGCAATGCAAACATTTTTTAATAAGCACAATTTAATAAAAATATGAACAATTTTTGAAAAAAGTGAACACTAATTTTGAAGATTGTCTGAAGAAGCAAAAAAAGGAAAATAAAATAGAAAAAAAATGAAATTAACAAAAAAGTGTAAAAATCGGTCCAAGAAGGCTCCCAAAAATAGTTATGAATCTTCCAGAATGTTCCCAAAATCACATACCTTGATCCCGTCATCAAGCTGGAGCACCATATACTTTGTGGACTTCGCTAAAATATACTACCTCCGTCCGGGCTATTAGGCCCCGTCGTATTTTGGTTAACCTTTGATAACATATTTGACTAATAAAATATAAAATATATGTTAAAAAGGTATATTTGAATTTGTATTCAAAGAGGTTTTCAATGATATAACTTTTGTGACATTTAATTTATAGTTTATAGTTTTTTGTGGGAAAACTTCTAATCTATTCATCAATCATCATGGCAGTGCAAAAGAGCACAAGAAGCAATATAAATTACATCCATGTTCATAGACCGCCTAGCGACGACTACACGCACTGGAGTGAGTCTAAGGCGTGCCACCATCATCGCCCTTCCCTCACTGAAGCCTGACAAACCTTATTGTAGTAGACAGTCAGAAAGTCGGCGTCGTAAGGCCTCAAAGAACCAGTGCACCAAAACATCAGTCATCGTTGATGAAGAGAAGCATTGATCAAAAAGATCTAACTGTACACACATGCACGTAGATGAGCGACGACCAGACCTAAAGTTATCCACCGAAGGAAAATACTGACCTAATCTCGTGAGATTCGTCGGAGACACGCCTCCACACGCCTTCCGATGACAGTAGATGCACCACCGGGACGGGGCCTGAACGGGGAGAACTTTATTCCATCTTTAGAGAGTCACCATTGTTTCGTCTTTCTGAGCAGGACACAAACTCTGATAAGCTAAAAAAACCTAGAAACGGAGCAGGGGCCCTCCCACCAGCCAGGGCCATTGTCCACCGCGCATCCAAGGTCCTAAGGCCATAGGAGGCGAGGCGGATCGGCGGTGATGCCGGTGGGAGGCAGGGAAACCTAATGCGGGACTTGCTTGTGGAAGTGGCAAGAGGACACGCGTCTTTACTTAATCTATTGATCTCAACTTAGTTTTTTTTTTTTGAAAAAATGATCTCAAATTAGTTAAATCTATGATTAAACTTTAGCATAATATAAAAAGGGTCTAATAAACCTGAACGGAGGGAGTAGTACCATTATGACTAGTATCTTACAACGGCCAACCAGTTGAGTGCTTTCTCACTACTTTTGTTGACCTCTGTTGTATCGCTGGTTGCATTTTGGTCATATCGTCTATCAACTTCAATAGAATATGTGAGGAGAACCTCAAAGGTATGTTGTATTGTGAACTTTACAATTATCTATTAGATGTGCATGGTGGCCATTGGTTCGTTTTCAATGCAAACATGTGATTTTGTCTTTGTTTGATTCATTCATGGTATGTGACCCCCCGCAAAAAAAGAGAGAGGCGAAAAACAGTCATTGAAAGTGTGGCAGCACTAGTATACTCTCTCTTGAGTCAGTGGATGCCACTAAAAGTACTGAAGTAAGCAACGGGGGAAAATGTTCACGTGTGGGCTTTGTCAATGATTCTCGCCGCGGCTCTTTTCTGACAATGTATTCGCGCAGGTGGTCTACTGTGCAAGAAATTCGCTCACAGTAGGTACAGGAGTTGCCGTTGGTTATCTTCCAAATCAGCGACTAAACACAGGTCGAGTGGATAAAGAACACTGCCCCTTTCGCTTTCAATACCCTGTCAATTCAACAAATCAAGGCTGTTTTACCGAATCAAAAGCGTTGGCAAGGAGGAGTGATCCTCCTCTCATGGTTTGAGTGGACTAAAGATCATAAACTTGATGCAGAACAGACAATGCAGAGCACTTTTGTATGTAATATAAAAGGGACCAAATCCCAAAAGTCGTTGCCGCAAACCGACCTCTTCCATCCCTTTGCGCCTATATAAACCATGCGCCTTGGAGACGACCATCTCACCCAAGATGAAGAGCCTTCCTTCCTACTACTTGTTGCTCCTCATTGCTGTGGCGACACTGCACGGCAATGCATATGCTTCCCAAGAGGCAAGGCTGAGAGAGTTCATCTCTTCTAGGAAGGACACTGACAGCAGCACTGACACGTTTAGCGTGCGTAGCATAGCCGAGAGGGGCGCTGGCAGCCTGGGCGCAGAGAGCTCTGCCTCTGACCAGCGCTCCATGAAGGCGGCCAACAAGGTCACGGCGCTGCCCGGGCAGCCGGAGGGCGTCGACTTCGACCAATACGGTGGGTACGTGACCGTCGACGAGGAGAACGGCCGCGCCCTCTTCTACTATCTCGTCGAATCGCCTTCCGGTGCCTCTGACAAGCCACTCGTCTTGTGGCTCAACGGAGGTTAGAATGATATACATACGTTGATTGCTTTTTGAGATAGCGAACCGCTCATGCCAAGCGTTAGAATGATACATACGTTGACATAAATCTGGAAATAGTTTGGTCTCAAACCGTAGTTTTAATTTGGTTTCTTCATTGGGCTGCTTTAGTTTTGTTGCTAGTAAGTAGTTGAGCCCCTGTTGCAATTTGGTTTGGTCTGGGCTGAGACAAATTGGTCCCAGACCGGTTTCAGTCTACGTAGAAAAACCGGTCGAGCGACCAATTCTTCTAGTACCTCACACGAGACCCCGGCCAGGCTTCCAGCTAGGGTTAGGGACCGCCGGTGGCTCGAGCTCCGGACCTCCGGTCGCAGGTTCCCCCACCCATCCGCCTCCGTCAAGAGGTACCCCCGCTGTCGGAGCGCCTCCCGACTTCTCCACCGCCGTGCATGCCCGCTCATAACTGCTGACGTCTCCCCGCCGGTACGCCGCCCAGAATCGAAGCTGCCGTCGCCTCCCTGCCGGTGCGCCGGTCGGAATCGTAGCTGCCACCGCCTACCCGTTCCCCAGATGCTCCATCCTCCCAGTCTCCCACTACCTTCTCCTCCCTCCCTCCGTACCATGTGCTTCCCATTTTTCAGAAATCTGGGATTAGTCTGTACAAATTTGCATACAAGCTGTACTAGTGCAGTTGAGAAGCTGTACCAATTTCTACATGATTTGAGTTTGTGGATTCAATGAGAAACGGTTTGGATGTATTGGGTTGAAAAAACCTACAGTTTAGTTTGGTTTGGATTCTAGCTAATATCTTTTTTTTTATTTTTTTTTGATTGGTTTGATTGGGATCCTGGGCGTGTAGTCACATGGACTGGGCCGGCTTTGGTCTGGAACTCTGGATGTGAAAATTCTCTAGGACAGTACGTAGTGACACTTCTCAAAAAAAAAAAAAAAACTTGTTGCATACACAGGGCCAGGATGCTCGTCGCTGGGCTACGGCGCAATGCAGGAGCTCGGTCCCTTCCGTGTAGCTGAAGACAACAAAACGCTCGGCAGAAACATGCACGCCTGGAACAACGGTGGGCGTCTTCTTACAGGCTAATAATTCCTTCCCCTTTAATTTGGTCCTGCTTAATTACAGAAGAGAGCTTAATTTGCTTGTGAAATATACCGACAGCGGCCAACGTGATCTTCCTGGAGTCCCCCGCCGGCGTCGGGTTCTCCTACTCCAACACGTCTTCAGACTACGATCTCAGCGGAGACGAGAGAACCGCCGCCGACGCGTACGTCTTCCTGGTGAAATGGCTCGAGAGGTTCCCCGAGTACAAGGGCCGCGCTTTCTACATCTCCGGCGAGAGCTACGCCGGCCACTACGCGCCACAGCTCGCCGTCACCATCCTGCTCCACAACACGCACAACAACAGAACCATAGTCAACCTGCAAGGCATCTTGGTACGTGAAATTTACAAGCTATACTGCGATAGTCATACTCTTTTCTGGTGAATGGCAAAGGATCTTCTGAATATTAAATGGACTCTTTTCTGTCGAAGGTTGGCAACCCTTATCTGGACGACAAGAGGAACAATCAGGGGACGATTGACTTCTTCTGGACCCACGGGGTGATGTCGGACGAGGTCTACGCCAACGTCACCGAGCACTGCGACTCTGCAGGTAAAGCATGCAGCGGCGCCTGGGACGCGTTCGACGCCGGCCAAATTGATGCGTACAACATCTACGCCCCCGTTTGCGTCGACGCGCCCGACGGAGCGTATCACCCCAGCGGCTACGTAAGGAAATACAGTAAATTCTTAGTTGCTTGTCCAGTCAAAAGTGAAATTAGTCATCATGTTCATAGTTTCTCCAAAATTGCATGCAGCTGCCTGGGTATGATCCGTGCAGCGACTATCCTACCATTGCCTATCTCAATGATCCGGCGGTGCAGGACGCTTTCCACGCTAGGATGACGGAGTGGTCGCCATGCAGGTAATTCGTTGAACTGGACAATGATTTAGCATACACCGTGTTGGGCATAAGCCACGGTGATCGTGTCGGGCGTGCGTGTGTGTGCGCGCGGGACCGATCGGGAGCGTGGCGAGTCCGTGTGTGCGTGCGTATGTGGTGTTTGAGCGTGCGTGTGCATGTACACGGAACACGTCGTGGGTGGCCTGGCCTGTTGGCGAGCCGTACGGGGATCTCTTGCATGATCCGTTGGAAGCCAGCCGCGAGCTGCGCGCTGGAGCGGGTCGCTGCCGCAAGCGAGGCGGGCGGATCGTGGGCGTGAGAGAGCAGGGGGTGAGGGTGTGTGCCCAGTCGCTGGCCCTGGATATAAAACCTGTACGGTGACGTTGTAATAGGTGTGCACTCGAGTTGTTGCTCGAGGGGAATATACAAGGCCGTACGAGCGGCGGTGTATGAGCACCGGGAACCTCCTGTGTCCATCCTTCTACTTCCCCTCTTGATCGTTTGAACTAGAGCACAGAGTGAGAGAGAGGTCCAGCGAGCTGTAGGCAAGGGCGAGGGCAAGACCGGTTCCAACACACCGGTCAAGAATTTTGCAATGTTTTTCACCCACACGTCCGGAAGTTAACCATGTGATTTGTGGTTGCAGAAGCTTTAAGTGGAAAGACGCTCCAGTGACTATGCTCCCATCCATCAAATTCTTGATCGAGAACAAGCTTCCCGTTTGGATATTCAGGTAACAGATCATCATCAGTTATTCTCAGACACCTAGAAAGTATTTACTGTTAGTAGTAGTAAATAAACTTTCCTACATTTTACAGTGGTGACTTCGACTCCGTTTGCCCTCTTCCGGCGACGAGGTACTCCATCCAAGACCTTGGCCTTCCTGTGACCACTCCATGGCGCCCATGGGTGGCAAAGGAGGAGGTGAATCCCATGATCGAAAACATTTCTCATCTACTACTATGTACAATGTTTTGGTCACCCTGAAACTGACAGCTTCACTCACTGGTTAGGTGGCAGGATATGTCCAAGAGTACGCCGGTGGATTGACATTCCTATCAGTGAGAGGTGCCGGTCATCTTGTCCCGTCCTTCCAGCCTGAGAGGGCGTTGATAATGCTGACCTCTTTCCTGAAAGGGATGCTCCCCCCTTACATGCAAGACTAGTCAGTCATGTCAGGACGATTGCTACGGCACGAAAATGGAAGGTTTATTTGCTTAATGTACTTGTATCCGGTCAGAGCTGAAAAAGGTCCTTGTCCCTTGAGTGGACGTGTATTTCTTGTTAAATGACTATATGATATAACTTTGAATAATGAGATTGCTAAATTCGTGAGATTTCACGCAGAGATCCGTGCGAAATTTTCTTTTAAACATTTTCTTTCTTCTTTTCTACATGTTTTGCCACTTGGTTGGTGAAGTCTCAGTCGATTGAGATCTAGCCACACCCTTTGAATAAAGATAAGTGTTGAACGTGACGTATTTGTACTTCTAATCCAATCTTCTCTAGCCTTGTATAGTTGACTCCTAGAGATATGGTAGGGTTAGTTTTCTAGGCACGCAAGACATCTCTTGTATATATTGTGACCTACTCCGTGGAATACAATTGAGTTGCACCGCATATTCTCTCTACATGGTATCAGTTTTACCGTGATCCTCTCTCGCTTCCGCAACCCGCAGCCGCCGCGCCCTCCCGTAGCCGCCGCTGCAGCCATCTCCAAACCCTACGCCGTCGCCGCCGCTACCTCTCCCGTAGCCGCCGCCTCCTCCTTCCACCCCAAAACCCTACACCGCCGTTGCTCCTTCCTACAGCCTCCGCTACCCCCTTCTCCCAAACCCCTAACGCCACCGTCGATGTCCTTCTACAAGCCGCCGCCGCCCCCTTCCCTCTATCACCACCCAAACCCTAAGCCACCACCATGTCCCGCTCCAAGGCCGATCCATCCGACGCCGGTTCCTTTGCCGGTGCCATGCTCACCTCCGACCGCCTCAATGAGCTTCACATCAAAGACCACGTACCCGTCATTCTCGACCTCGACTCGCCATCGTACAACGCGTGGCGCGCGTGCTTCGCGCTGCTGTTTCGCTCTTACTGTTGGGGAACGTAGTAATTTCAAAAAAAATTCCTATGCACACGCAAGATCATGGTGATGCATAGCAACGAGAGGGAAGAGTATCTTCCACGTACCCTTGTAGACCGTAAGCGGAAGCGTTATGAGAACGCGGTTGATGTAGTCGAACGTCTTCACGATCCGACCGATCCAAGTACCGAACGCACGGCACCTCCGAGTTCAGCACACGTTCAGCTCGATGACGTCCCACGAACTCCGATCCAGCAGAGCTTCACGGGAGAGTTCCGTCAGCACGACGACGTGTTGACGGTGATGATGTTGCTACCGACGCAGGGCTTCGCCTAAGCACCGCTACGATATGATCGAGGTGGATTATGGTGGAGGGGGGCACCGCACACGACTAAGGGATCAATGATCAACTTGTGTGTCTTTGGGGTGCCCCCTACCCCCGTATATAAAGGGGGAAGGAGGAGAGGGCCGGCCAAGGGGAGAGGCGCGCCCAAGGGGGGGCAATCCTACTCCAAGTAGGTTTGCCCCCTCTTTCCTAGTCCTAGCAGGAGAGGGGAAGTAAGAGGAGGAGAAGAAGAAGGAAAGGGGGGCGGGCCCCTAGTCCAATTCGGTTTGGTCTAGGGGGGCCGCGCGCCCCTAGCTGGCCGCCTCTCCTCTTCCTCCACTTGGGCCCATAAGGCCCAATAACCCCCCGGGTGGTTCCGGTAACCTCCCGGTTCTCCGGTATTTATCCGATAACCCCCGGAACTCATCCGGTGTCCGAATATAACCTTCCAATATATCGATCTTTACGTCTCGACCATTTCGAGACTCCTCGTCATGTCCGTGATCATATCCCGGACTCCGAACTACCTTCGGTACATCAAAACAAAAAACTCATAATACCGATCGTCACCAAACTTTAAGCGTGCGGACCCTATGGGTTCTCAAAAACTGAGGGAAATACTTACGCTGCTTTACTACACCACCCTTTCCTCTTCAAGGGAAAACCTGTTGGAAATATGCCCTAAGGCAATAATAAATTAGTTATTATTATATTATATTTCATTGTTCATGATAATCGTTTATTATCCATGCTAGAATTGTATTGATAGGAAACTCAGATACATGTGTGGATACATAGACAACACCATGTCCCTAGTAAGCCTCTAGTTGACTAGCTCGTTGATCAATAGATGGTTACGGTTTCCTGATCATGGACATTGGATGTCGTTGATAACGGGATCACATCATTAGGAGAATGATGTGATGGACAAGACCCAATCCTAAGCCTAGCACAAGATCGTGTAGTTCGTATGCCAAAGCTTTTCTAATGTCAAGTATCATTTCCTTAGACCATGAGATTGTGCAACTCCCGGATACCGTAGGAGTGCTTTGGGTGTGCCAAACGCCACAAACGTAACTGGGTGGCTATAAAGGTGCACTACGGGTATCTCCGAAAGTGTCTGTTGGGTTGGCATGAATCGAGACTGGGATTTGTCACTCCGTGTAACGGAGAGGTATCTCTGGGCCCACTCGGTAGGACATCATCATAATGTGCACAATGTGACCAAGGAGTTTATCACGGGATGATGTGTTACGGAACGAGTAAAGAGACTTGCTGGTAACGAGATTGAACAAGGTATGAGGATACCGACGACCGAATCTCGGGCAAGTATCGTACCGATAGACAAAGGGGATTGTATACGGGATTGATTGAATCCTTGACATCGTGGTTCATCCGATGAGATCATCGTGGAGCATGTGGGAGCCAACATGGGTATCTAGATCCCGCTATTGGTTATTGACCGGAGAGTTGTCTCGGCCATGTCTGCATGACTCCCGAGCCCGTAGGGTCTACACACTTAAGGTTCGATGACGCTATGGTTATAGGGAATAGATGTACGTGGTTACCGAATGTTGTTCGGAGTCCCGGATGATATCCCGGACGTCACGAGGAGTTCCGGAATGGTTCGGAGGTAAAGATTTATATATGGGAAGTCATCATACGGTCACCGGAATAATTCGGGGGTTACCGGTATTGTACCGGGACCACCGAAGGGGTTCCGGGGGTCCACCGGGAGGGTCCACCTGCCCCGGAGGGCTCTATGGGTTGTGTGTGGAGAGGGACCAGCCCCTTAGTGGGTTGGGCGCCTCCCTCCCCTAGGGCCCCCCTCTTCCTTGCCCCTATATATATGTGGGGGGTGGGAGCGCAGCCGCACCCAAGTTCTGGCGCAACCCTCCCCCTCTCCCAAGTCCTCCTCTCCCGTGATGCTTGGCGAAGCCCTGCAGGATTGCCACGCTCCTCCTTCACCACCACGCCGTTGTGCTGCTGCTGGATGGAGTCTTCCCAACCTCTCCTTCTCCCCTTGCTGGATCAAGGTGTGGGAGACGTCACCGGGCTGCACGTGTGTTGAACGCGGAGGCACCGTTGTTCGGCGCTTAGATCGGAATCAACCGCGATCTGAATCGCTGCGAGTATGACTCCTTCATCCGCGTTCTTGCAACGCTTCCGCTTAGCGATCTACAAGGGTATGTAGATGCACTCCCCTTCCCCTCGTTGCTAGATTACTCCATAGATTGATCTTGGTGATGCATAGAAAATTTTAAATTTCTGCTACGATCCCCAACAAAACCAACGCAGTGCTCAAGAGGTAGCAGTTACTTGCCCGAGATTCGATCGTCGGTATCTCAATACCTAGTTCAATCTCGTTACCGGCAAGTCTCTTTACTCGTTCCGTAATACATCATCCCGCAACTAACTCACTAGTAACAATGCTTGCAAGGATTATAGTGATGTGCATTACCGAGTGGGCCTAGAGATACCTCGCCGACAATCGGAGTGACAAATCCTAATCTTGATCTATGCCAACTCAACAGGTACCATCGGAGACACCTGTAGAGCACCTTTATAATCACCCAGTTACGTTGTGACGTTTGGTAGCACACAAAGTGTTCCTTCGGTAATCGGGAGCTTCATAATCTCATAGTCATAAGAACATGTATAAGTCATGAAGAAAGCAATAGTAGAAAACTAAACGATCAAGTGCTAAGCTAACGGAATGGGTCAAGTCAATCACATCATTCTCCTAATAATGTGATCCCATTAATCAAATGACAACTCATGTCTATGGTTAGGAAACATAACCATCTTTGATTAACGAGCTAGTCAAGTAGAGGCATACTAGTGACATTCTGTTTGTCTATCTATTCACACATGTACTAAGTTTCCGGTTAATACAATTCTAGCATGAATAATAAACATTTATCATGATACAAGGAAACAAAAAATAACTTTATTATTGCCTCTAGGGCATATTTCCTTCAGTCTCCCACTTGCACTAGAGTCAATAATCTAGATTACACAATAATGATTCTAACACCCATGGAGCCTTGGTGCTGATCATGTTTTGCTCATGAGAGAGGCTTAGTCAATGGGTCTGCAACATTCAGATCCGTATGTATCTTGCAAATCTCTATGTCTCCCACCTAGACTTGATCCCGGATGGAGTTTAAGCGTCTCTTGATGTGCTTGGTTCTCTTGTAAAATATAGATTCCTTTGGCAAGGCAATTGCACCAGTATTGTCACAAAAGATTTTCATTGGACCCGATGCACTAGGTATGACACCTAGATCGGATATGAACTCCTTCATCCAGACTCCTTCATTCGCTGCTTCCGAAGCAGCAATGTACTCCGCTTCACATGTAGATCCCGCCACGACGCTTTGTTTAGAACTGCTCCAACTGACAGCTCCACCGTTCAATATAAACATGTATCCGGTTTGCGATTTAGAATCGTCCGGATCAGTGTCAAAGCTTGCATCAACGCAACCATTTACGATGAGCTCTTTTTCACCTGCATAAATGAGAAACATATCCTTAGTCCTTTTCAGGTATTTCAGTATGTTCTTGACCGCTGTCCAGTGATGCACTCCTGGATTACTTTGGTACCTCCCTGCGAAACTAATAGCAAGGCACACATCAGGTCTGGTACACAACATTGTATACATGATAGAGCCTATGGCTGAAGCATAGGGAACATCTTTCATTTTATCTCTATCTTCTACAGTGGTCGGGCATTCAGTCTTACTCAACTTCACACCTTGCAACACAGGTAAGAACCCTTTCTTTGCCCGATCCATTTTGAACTTCTTCAAAACTTTGTCAAGGTATGTGCTTTGTGAAAGTCCAATTAAGCGTCTTGATCTATCTCTATAGATCTTGATGCCCAATATGTAAGCAGCTTCACCGAGGTCTTTCATTGAAAAACTCTTATTCAAATATCCTTTTGTGCTATCCAGAAATTCTATATCATTTCCAATCAACAATATGTCATCCACATATAATATTAGAAATGCTACAGAGCTCCCACTCACTTTCTTGTAGATACAGGCTTCTCCAAAACTCTGTATAAAACCATATGCTTTGATCACACTATCAAAATGTTTATTCCAACTCCGAGAGGCTTGCACCGGTCCATAAATGGATCGCTGGAGCTTGCACACTTTGTTAGCACCCTTTGGATCGATAAAACCTTCAGGTTGCATCATATACAACTCTTCTTCCAGATCCATTCAGGAATGTAGTCTTTACATCCATTTGCCAAATTTCATAATCATAAAATGCGGCAATAGCTAACATGATTCAGACGGACTTAAGCATCGCTACGGGTGAGAAGGTCTCATCGTAGTCAACTCCTTGAACTTGTCGAAAACCTTTCGCGACAAGTCGAGCTTTATAAACAGTAACATTACCATCAGCGTCTATCTTCTTCTTGAAGATCCATTTATTCTCGATGGCTTCCCGATCATCGGGCAAGTCAACCAAAGTCCACACTTTGTTCTCATACATGGATCCCATCTCAGATTTCATGGCCTCAAGCCATTTTGCGGAATCTGGGCTCATCATCGCTTCCTCATAGTTCGTAGGTTTGTCATGGTCTAGTAACATGACCTCCAGAACAGGATTACCGTACCACTCTGGTGCGGATCTTACTCTGCTTGACCTATGAGGTTCGGTAGTAACTTGATCTGAAGTTTCACGATCATCATCATTAGCTTCCTCACTAATTGGTGTAGATGTCACAGGAACCGGTTTCTGTGATGAACTACTTTCCAATAAGGGAGCAGGTACAGTTACCTCATCAAGTTCTACTTTCCTCCCACTCACTTCTTTTGAGAGAAACTCCTTCTCTAGAAAGGATCCATTCTTAGCAACAAAAAGTCTTGCCTTCGGATCTATGATAGAAGGTGTACCCAACTGTCTCTTTTGAGTATCCTATGAAGACACATTTCTCCGATTTGGGTTCGAGCTTACCAGGTTGAAGCTTTTTCACATAAGCATTGCAACCCCAAACTTTAAGAAACGACAACTTTGGTTTCTTGCCAAACCACAATTCATAAGGAGTCGTCTCAACGGATTTAGATGGTGCCCTATTTAACGTGAATGCAGCCGTCTCTAAAGCATAACCCCAAAACGATAGCGGTAAATCTGTAAGAGACATCATAGATCGCACCATATCTAGTAAAGTACGATTACGATGTTAGGACACACCATTACGCTGTGGTGTTCCAGGTGGCGTGAGTTGCGAAACTATTCCGCATTGTTTCAAATGAAGACTAAACTCGTAACTCAAATATTCTCCTCCATGATCAAATCATAGAAACTTTATTTTCTTGTTACGATGATTTTCCACTTCACTCTAAAATTCTTTGAACTTTTCAAATGTTTCAGACTTATGTTTCATTAAGTAGATATACCCATATTTGCTCAAATCATTTGTGAAGGTGAGAAAATAACGATATCCGCCGCGAGCCTCAACATTCATCGGACCACATACATCAGTATGTATGATCTCCAAAAAATCTGTTGCTCGCTCCATTCTTCCAGAGAACGGCGTTTTAGTCATCTTGACCATGAGGCATGGTTCGCAAGTACCAAGTATTCATAATCAAGTGATTCCAAAAGTCCATCAGAATGGAGTTTCTTCATGCGCTTTACACCAATATGACCCAAACGGCAGTGCCACAAATAAGTTGCACTATCATTATCTACTCTACATCTTTTAGCTTCAATACTATGAATATGTGTATCTCCACTATTGGGATTCAAAAAGAATAGACAACTCTTTAAGGGTACATGACCATAAAAGATATTACTCATATAAATAGAACAACCATTATTCTCTGATTTAAATGAATAATTGTCTCGCGTCAAACAAGATCCAGATATAATGTTCATGCTTAACGCTGGCACTAAATAACAATTATTCAGGTCTAATACTAATCCCGAAGGTAGATGTAGATGTTGGGGAACGTTGCAGAAAATTAAAAAATTTCCTACGGTTTCACCAAGATCCATCTATGAGTTCATCTAAGCAACGAGTCAAGGGAGAGATTTTGCATCTACATACCACTTGTAGATCGCGTGCGGAAGCTTGCAAGGTGATGATGTAGTCGTACTCGACGTGATTCGAATCACCGATGACCAAGTGCTGAACGGATAGCACCTCCGCGTTCAACACACGTACGGGACGGGAGACGTCTCCTCCTTCTTGATCCAGCAAGGGGGAAGGAGAGGTTGAGGAAGACAGCTCCACCGGCAGCACGACGGTGTGGTGATGGTGGAGAGGCAGTACTCCGACAGGGCTTCGCCAAGCACACAACGGAGGAGGAGAGGTGTTGGGGAGGGGAGGGCTGCGCCTTGGAGGGTGGTGGTTGCTGCTGCCCTCCCCTCACCCCTCTATTTATAGGGGAAAGGGAGAAGGGGGCCGGCCCCCTAGAACCCATCTAGGGGGGTGCGGCGGCCTAGGGGAGAGGGGAGAGGGTGGCTTGCCCCCCAAGCCAAGGGGGGCGCCCCCTCTAGGGTTCCCCCTCAACCCTAGGCGCATGGGCCCAAGGGAGGGGGGTGCGGCCAGCCCACCAGGGGCTGGCTCCCTGCCCCACGCAGCCCATGTGGCCCCCCGGGAGGGGTGGCCCCTCCCGGTGGACCCCCGGAACCCTTCCGGTAGCCCCGGTACAATACCGGTATGACCCCGAAACTTCCCGGTGTCCGTTTGACAACTTCCCATATATAAATCTTTACCTCCGGACCCTTCCGGATCTCCTCGTGACGTCCAGGATCCCATCCGGGACTCCGAACAACATTCGGTAGTCACATACTAGTCTTCCTAATAACCCTAGCGTCACCGAACCTTAAGTGTGTAGACCCTACGGGTTCGGGAGACATGCAGACATGACCGAGACACTCTCAGTCAATAACCAACAACGGGATCTGGATACCCATGATGACTCCCACATGCTCCTCGATGTTGTCATCGGATGAACCACGATATCGAGGGTTCGATCAAACCCTGTATGCAATTCCCTTTGTCAATCGGTACGTTACTTGCTCGAGACTTGATCGTCGGTATCCCAATACCTTGTTCAGTCTCGTTACCGGCAAGTCACTTTACTCGTACCGTAATGCATGATCCCGTGTCCAACACCTTGGTCACATTGAGCTCATTATGATGATGCATTACCGAGTGGGCCCAGAGATACCTCTCCGTCATACGGAGTGACAAATCCCAGTCTCGATCCGTGTCAACCCAACAGATACTTTCGGAGATACCTGTAATGCACCTTTATAGTCACCCAGTTACGTTGTGACGTTTGATACACCCAAGGCACTCCTACGGTATCCGGGAGTTACACGATCTCATGGTCTAAGGAAGAGATACTTGACATTGGCAAAGCTCTAGCAAAACGAACTACACGATCTTTTATGCTGTGCTTAGGATTGGGTCTTGTCCATCACATCATTCTCCTAATGATGTGATCCCGTTATCAACGACATCCAATGTCCATAGTCAGGAAACCATGACTATCTGTTGATCACAACGAGCTAGTGAACTAGAGGCTCACCAGGGACATATTGTGGTCTAAGTATTCACACGTGTATTACGATTTCCGGATAATACAGTTATAGCATGAATAAAAGACATTTATCATGAACATTGAAATATAATAATACTTTTATTATTGCCTCTAGGGCATATTTCCAACAGTATCCCACTTGCACTAGAGTCACCAATCTAGTTACATTATGATGAATCGAACACCCATAGAGTTCTGGTGTTGATCATGTTTTGCACGCGAGAGAGGTTTAGTCAGCGGATCTGCGACATTCAGATCCGTGTGCACTTTGCAAATCTCTATGTCTCCATCTTGAACATTTTCACGGATGAAGTTGAAACGACGCTTGATGTGCCTGGTCTTCTTGTGAAACCTGGGCTCCTTGGCAAGGGCAATAGCTCCAGTGTTGTCACAGAAGAGTTTGATCGGCCCCGACGCATTGGGTATGACTCCTAGGTCGGTGATGAATTCCTTCACCCAAATCGCTTCATGCGCTGCCTCCGAGGCTGCCATGTACTCCGCTTCACACGTAGATCCCGCCACGACGCTCTGCTTGCAGCTGCACCAGCTTACTGCTCCACCATTCAACATATACACGTATCCGGTTTGTGACTTAGAGTCATCCAGATCTGAGTCGAAGCTAGCGTCGACGTAACCCTTTACGACGAGCTCTTCGTCTCTTCCATAAACGAGAAACATGTCCTTCGTCCTTTTCAAGTACTTCAAGATATTCTTGACCGCTATCCAGTGTTCCTTGCCGGGATTACTTTGGTATCTTGCTACCAAACTTATGGCAAGGTTTACATCGGGTCTGGTACACAGCATGGCATACATAATAGATACTATGGCTGAAGCATAGGGGATGACACTCATCTCTTCTTTATCTTTTTCCGTGGTCGGTGACTGAGCCGAGCTCAATCTCACACCTTGTAACATAGGCAAGAACCCCTTCTTGGACTGATCCATTTTGAACCTCTTCAAAATCTTATCAAGGTATGTGCTTTGTGAAAGACCTATGAGGCGTCTCGATCTATCTCTATAGATCTTGATGCCTAATATATAAGCAGCTTCTCCAAGGTCCTTCATTGAAAAACACTTATTCAAGTAGGCCTTAATGCTGTCCAGAAATTCTATATTATTTCCCATCAAGAGTATGTCATCTACATATAATATGAGAAATGCTACAGAGCTCCCACTCACTTTCTTGTAAATGCAGGCTTCTCCATAAGTCTGCATAAACCCAAACGCTTTGATCATCTCATCAAAGCGAATGTTCCAACTCCGAGATGCTTGCACCAGTCCATAGATGGATCACTGGAGCTTGCATACTTTGTTAGCGTTCCGAGGATCGACAAAACCTTCCGGCTGCATCATATACAGTTCTTCCTTAAGATGCCCGTTAAGGAATGCCGTTTTGACGTCCATCTGCCATATCTCATAATCATTGTATGCGGCAATTGCTAACATGATTCGGACGGACTTTAGCTTCGCTACGGGAGAGAATGTCTCGTCGTAGTCAATCCCTTGAACTTGTCGATAACCCTTAGCGACAAGTCGAGCTTTATAGATGGTGACATTACCATCCGCGTCTGTCTTCTTCTTAAAGATCCATTTGTTTTCTATCGCTCGCCGATCATCGGGCAAGTCTGTCAAAGTCCATACTTTGTTTTCATACATGGATTCTATCTCGGATTTCATGGCTTCAAGCCATTTGTTGGAATCCGGGCCCGCCATCGCTTCTTCATAGTTCGAAGGTTCATTGTTGTCTAACAACATGATTTCCAGGACAGGGTTGCCGTACCACTCTGGTGCGGAACGTGTCCTAGTGGACCTACGAAGTTCAGCAGTAACTTGATCCGAAGTACCTTGATCATCATCATTGTTTTCCTCTTCAGTTGGTGTGGGCATCACAAGAACGGTTTCCTGCGCTGCGCCACTTTCCCGCTCAAGAGGTAGTACTTCATCGAGTTCTACTTTCCTCCCACTTACTTCTTTCGAGAGAAACTCTTTTTCCAGAAAGCATCCGTTCTTGGCAACAAAGATCTTGCCTTCGGTTCTTAAGTAGAAGGTATACCCGACAGTTTCCTTAGGGTATCCTATGAATACGCATTTTTCCGACTTGGGTTCGAGCTTTTCAGGTTGAAGTTTCTTGACATAAGCATGGCATCCCCAAACTTTTAGAAACGACAGCTTAGGTTTCTTTCCAAACCATAATTCATACGGTGTCGTCTCAACGGATTTAGACGGTGCCCTATTTAAAGTGAATGTAGCTGTCTCTAGAGCGTATCCCCAAAATGATAGCGGTAAATCGGTAAGAGACATCATAGACCGCACCATATCCAATAGGGTGCGATTACGACGTTAGGACACACCGTTTCTCTGAGGTGTTCCAGGCGGCGTGAGTTGTGAAACGATTCCACATTTCCTTAAGTGTGTACCAAATTCGTGACTTAAGTATTCTCCTCCACGATCTGATCGTAAGAATTTTATCTTTCGGTCACGTTGATTCTCTACCTCATTCTGAAATTCCTTGAACTTTTCAAAGGTCTCAGACTTGTGTTTCATTAAGTAGACATACCCATATCTACTCAAGTCATCAGTGAGAGTGAGAACATAACGATATCCTCCGCGAGCCTCAACGCTCATTGGACCGCACACATCGGTATGTATGATTTCCAACAAGTTGGTTGCTCGCTCCATTGTTCCGGAGAACGGAGTCTTGGTCATTTTGCCCAAAAGGCATGGTTCGCACGTGTCAAATGATTCATAATCAAGAGACTCTAAAAGTCCATCGGCATGGAGCTTCTTCATGCGCTTGACACCAATGTGACCAAGGCGGCAGTGCCACAAGTATGTGGGACTATCGTTATCAACTTTAAATCTTTTGGCATCTACACTATGAACATGTGTAATATTACGTTCGAGATTCATTAAGAATAAACCATTGACCATCGGAGCATGACCATAAAACATATCTCTCATATAAATCGAACAACCATTATTCTCAGACTTAAATGAGTAGCCATCTCGTATTAAACGAGATCCTGATACAATGTTCATGCTCAAACTTGGCACTAAATAACAATTATTAAGGTTCAAAACTAATCCCGTAGGTAAATGTAGAGGCAGCGTGCCGACGGCGATCACATCGACTCTGGAACCATTCCCGACGCGCATCGTCACCTCGTCCTTTGCCAGTCTCCGTTTATTCCGCAGCTCCTGCTGTGAGTTACAAATATGAGCAACGACACCGGTATCAAATACCCAGGAGTTACTACGAGTACTGGTAAGGTACACATCAATCACATGTATATCAAATATACCTTTGGTGTTGCCGGCCTTCTTATCCGCTAAGTATTTGGGGCAGTTCCGCTTCCAGTGACCCTTCCCCTTGCAATAAAAGCACTCAGTCTCAGGCTTGGGTCCATTCTTTGACTTCTTCCCGGTAACTGGCTTACCAGGCGCGGCAACATCTTTGCCGTCCTTCTTGAAGTTCTTCTTACCCTTGCCCTTCTTGAACTTAGTGGTCTTATTGACCATCAACACTTGATGTTCTTTCTTGATTTCAGCCTCTGCTGACTTCAGTATCGAGAACACTCCAGGAATGGTCTTTTCCATCCCCTGCATGTTGTAGTTCATCACAAAGCTCTTGTAGCTTGGTGGGAGCGACTGGAGGATTCTGTCAATGACCGCCTCATCTGGGAGGTTAATGTTCAGCTGGGTCATACGGTTGTGCAACCCAGACATCTTCAGGATGTGCTCACTGACAGAACTGTTTTCCTCCATCTTACAACTGTAGAACTTGTCGGAGACATCATATCTCTCGACCCGGGCATGAGCTTGAAAAACTAGTTTCAGCTCTTCGAACATCTCATATGCTCCGTGGTGCTCAAAACGCTTTTGGAGCCCCGGTTCTAAGCTGTAAAGCATGCCGCACTGAACGAGGGAGTAATCATCAGCATGAGACTGCCAAGCATTCATAATGTCTTGGTTCTCTGGGACGGGAGCGTCACCTAGCGGTCCTTCTAGGACATATTGTTTCCTGGCAGCTATGAGGATGATCCTCAGGTTCCGGACCCAGTCCGTATAGTTGCTGCCATCATCTTTCAGCTTGGTTTTCTCTAGGAACGCGTTGAAGTTCATATTAGCATTGGCCATTGATCTACAAGACATATTTGCAAAGGTTTTAGACTAAGTTCATGATAATAAAGTTCTAATCAAATTATGAACTCCCACTTAGATTAGACATCCCTCTAGTCATCTAAGCGTTACACGATCCGAGTCGACTAGCCCGTGTCCGATCATCACGTGAGACGGACTAGTCATCGTCGGTGAACATTCTCATGTTGATCGTATCTTCCATACGATTCGTGTTCGACCTTTCGGTCTCCGTGTTCCGACGCCATGTCTGCACATGCTAGGCTCGTCAAGTTAACCCTAAGTGTTTTTGCTGTGTAAAACTGTCTTACACCCGTTGTATGTGAACGTAAGAATCCATCACACCCGATCATCACGTGGTGCTTAGAAGCGACGAACTGTAGCAACGGTGCACAGTTAGGGGAGAACACTTCTTGAAAATTTTGTAAGGGATCATCTTATTTACTACCGTCGTCATAAGTAAACAAGATGCATAAACATAATAAACATCACATGCAATTATATAGTTGTGACATGATATGGTCAATATCATATAGCTCCATTGATCTTCATCTTCGGGGCTCCATGATCATCTTGTCACCGGCTTGACACCATGATCTCCATCATCATGATCTCCATCATCGTGTCTTCATGAAGTTGTCACGCCAACGACTACTTTTACTTCTATGACTAATGTTTAGCAATAAAGTAAAGTAGTTTACATGGCGTTATTCAATGACACGCAGGTCATACAAAAAATAAAGACAACTCCTATGGCTCCTGCCGGTTGTCATACTCATCGACATGCAAGTCGTGAATCCTATTACAAAGAACATGATCTCATACATCACAATTCATCATTCATCACAACTTCTGGCCATACCACATCACATGATCAATCGCTGCAAAAACAAGTTAGACGTCCTCTAATTGTTGTTGCATCTTTTACGTGGCTGCAATTGGGTTCTAGCAAGAACGTTTTCTTACCTACGAATCACCACAACGTGATTTTGTCAACTTCTATTTACCCTTCATAAGGGCCCTGTTCATCGATTCCGCTCCAACTAAAGTGGGAGAGACAGACACCCGCCAGCCACCTTATGCAACTAGTGCATGTCAGTCGGTGGAACCGGTCTCACGTAAGCGTACGTGTAAGGTTGGTCCGGGCCGCTTCATCCCACAATACCGTTGAGCAAGAAAAGACTAGTAGAGGCAAGTAAGATGACAAAATCCACGCCCACAACAAAATTGTGTTCTACTCGTGCAAAGAGAACTACGCATAGACCTAGCTCATGATGCCACTGTTGGGGAACGTTGCAGAAAATTAAAAATTTTCCTATGGTTTCACCAAGATCCATCTATGAGTTCATCTAAGCAACGAGTCAAGGGAGAGAGTTTGCATCTACATACCACTTGTAGATCGCGTGCGGAAGCTTGCAAGGTGATGATGTAGTCGTACTCGACGTGATTTGAATCACCGATGACCAAGTGCTGAACGGACAACACCTCCGCGTTCAACACACGTACGGGACGGGAGACGTCTCCTCCTTCTTGATCCAGCAAGGGGGAAGGAGAGGTTGAGGAAGACAGCTCCACCGGCAGCACGACGGTGTGGTGATGGTGGAGAGGCAGTACTCCGACAGGGCTTCGCCAAGCACACAACGGAGGAGGAGAGGTGTTGGGGAGGGGAGGGCTGCGCCTTGGAGGGTGGTGGTTGCTTCTGCCCTCCCCTCACCCCTCTATTTATAGGGGAAAGGGAGAAGGGGGCC
>NC_057806.1:458621591-458692903 GCF_018294505.1 Triticum aestivum | reverse complement strand
CACCCCTCTATTTATAGGGGGAAGGGAGAAGGGGGCCGGCCCCCTAGAACCCATCTAGGGGGGGGGGGGTGCGGCGGCCTAGGGGAGAGGGGAGAGGGTGGCTTGCCCCCCAAGCCAAGGGGGGCGCCCCCTCTAGGGTTCCCCCTCAACCCTAGGCGCATGGGCCCAAGGGAGGGGGGTGCGGCCAGCCCACCAGGGGCTGGCTCCCTGCCCCACGCAGCCCATGTGGCCCCCCGGGAGGGGTGGCCCCTCCCGGTGGACCCCCGGAACCCTTCCGGTAGCCCCGGTACAATACCGGTATGACCCCGAAACTTCCTGGTGTCCGTTTGACAACTTCCCATATATAAATCTTTACCTCCGGACCCTTCCGGATCTCCTCGTGACGTCCAGGATCCCATCCGGGACTCCGAACAACATTCGGTAGTCACATACTAGTCTTCCTAATAACCCTAGCGTCACCGAACCTTAAGTGTGTAGACCCTACGGGTTCGGGAGACATGCAGACATGACCGAGACACTCTCAGTCAATAACCAACAACGGGATCTGGATACCCATGATGACTCCCACATGCTCCTCAATGTTGTCATCGGATGAACCACGATATCGAGGGTTCGATCAAACCCTGTATGCAATTCCCTTTGTCAATCGGTACGTTACTTGCTCGAGACTTGATCGTCGGTATCCCAATACCTTGTTCAGTCTCGTTACCGGCAAGTCACTTTACTCGTACCGTAATGCATGATCCCGTGTCCAACACCTTGGTCACATTGAGCTCATTATGATGATGCATTACCGAGTGGGCCCAGAGATACCTCTCCGTCATATGGAGTGACAAATCCCAGTCTCGATCCGTGTCAACCCAACAGATACTTTCGGAGATACCTGTAATGCACCTTTATAGTCACCCAGTTACGTTGTGACATTTGATACACCCAAGGCACTCCTACGGTATCCGGGAGTTACACGATCTCATGGTCTAAGGAAGAGATACTTGACATTGGCAAAGCTCTAGCAAAACGAACTACACGATCTTTTATGATGTGCTTAGGATTGGGTCTTGTCCATCACATCATTCTCCTAATGATGTGATCCCGTTATCAACGACATCCAATGTCCATAGTCAGGAAACCATGACTATCTGTTGATCACAATGAGCTAGTCAACTAGAGGCTCACCAGGGACATATTGTGGTCTAAGTATTCACACGTGTATTACGATTTCCGGATAATACAATTATAGCATGAATAAAAGACATTTATCATGAACATTGAAATATAATAATACTTTTATTATTGCCTCTAGGGCATATTTCCAACAGTAGAGGTAGCGTGCCGACTGCGATCACATCGACTTTGGAACCATTTCCCACGCGCATCGTCACCTTGTCCTTTGCCAATCTTCGCTTAATCCGTAGTCCCTGTTTCGAGTTGCAAATATTAGCAACAGAACCAGTATCAAATACCCAGGCACTACTGCGAGAATTAGTAAGGTACACATTAATAACATGTATATCACATATACCTTTGTTCACCTTGCCATCCTTCTTATCCGCCAAATACTTGGGGCAGTTCCGCTTCCAGTGACCAGTCTGTTTGCAGTAGAAGCACTCAGTCTCAGGCTTAGGTCCAGACTTGGGTTTCTTCTCCTGAGCAGCAACTTGTTTGCCATTCTTCTTGATGTTCCCTTTCTTCTTCCCTTTACCCTTTTTCTTGAAACTGGTGGTCTTGTTAACCATCAACACTTGATGCTCCTTCTTGATTTCTACCTCTGCAGCCTTTAGCATTGCGAAGAGCTCGGGAATTGTCTTATTCATCCCTTGCATGTTATAGTTCATCACAAATCTTTCGTAGCTTGGTGGCAGTGATTGAAGAACTCTGTCAATGACACTATCAACAGGAAGATTAACTCCCAGTTGATTCAAGTGGTTATGGTACCCAGACATTCTGAATATATGTTCACTGACAGAACTATTCTCCTCCATCTTGCAGCTGTAGAACTTATTGGAGACTTCATATCTCTCAATCCGGTCATTTTCTTGAAATATTAACTTCAATTCCTGGAACATCTCATATGCTCCATGACGTTCAAAACATCATTGAAGTCCCGGTTCTAAGACGTAAAGCATGGCACACTGAACTATCGAGTAGTCATCAGCTTTGCTCTGCCAGACATTCATAACATTTGGTGTTGCTCCTGCAGCAGGTTTGGCACCTAGCGGTGCTTCCAGGACGTAATTCTTCTGTGCAGCAATGAGGATAATCCTCAAGTTACGGACCCAGTTTGTGTAATTGCTACCATCATCTTTCAACTTTGCTTTTCTCAAGGAACGCATCAAAATTCAATGGAGCAACAACACGGGCCATCTATCTATAACAACATAGACATGCAAAATACTATCATGTACTAAGTTCATGATAAATTAAAGTTCAGTTAATAAAATTATTAAAGAACTCCCACTTAGATAGACATCCCTCCAATCATCTAAGTGATCATGTGATACATATCAACTAAACCATGTCCGATCATCACGTGAGATGGAGTAGTTTTCAATGATGAACATCAATATGTTGATAATATCTTCTATATGATTCACGCTCGACCTTTCGGTCTCCAGTGTTCCGAGGCCATATCTACATATGCTAGGCTCGTCAAGTTTAACCCGAGTATTCTGCATGTGCAAAACTGGCTTGCACCTGTTGTATGTGAACATAGAGCTTATCACACCCGATCATCACGTGGTGTCTCGGCACGGCGAACTTTTGCAATGGTGCATACTCAGGGAGAACACTTGTACCTTGAAATTTAGTGAGAGATCATCTTATAATGCTACCGTCGATCTAAGCAAAATAAGATGCATAAAAGATAAACATCACATGCACTCAATATAAGTGATATGATATGGCCATCATCATCTTCTGCTTGTGGTCTCCATCTCCAAAGCACCGTCATGATCACCATCGTCACCGGTGCGACACCTTGATCTTCATCGTAGCATCGTTGTCGTCTCGCCAACTATTGCTTCTACGACTACCGCTACCGCTTAGTGATAAAGTAAATCAATTACAGGGCGATTGCATTGCATACAATAAAGCGACAACCATATGGCTCCTGCCAGTTGTCGATAACTCAGTTACAAAATATGATCATCTCACACAACAAAATATAGCATCATGCCTTGACCATATCACATCACAACAAGCCCTACAAAACAAGTTAGATGCCCTCTACTTTGTTGTTGCAAGTTTTACGTGGTTGTTACGGGCTGAGCAAGAACTGTTCTTACCTTTGCATCAAAACCACAACGATAGTTTGTCAAGTTAGTGCTGTTTTAACCTTCTCAAGGACCGGGCATAGCCACACTCGGTTCAACTAAAGTTGGAGAAACTAACACCTGCTAGTCACCTGTGTGCAAAGCACGGCGGTAAAACCAGTCTCGTGTAAGCGTACCCATAATGTCATTCCGGGCCGCTTCATCCAACAATACCGCTGAACCAAAGTATGACATGCTGGTAAGCAGTATGACTTGTATCGCCCACAACTCACTTGTGTTCTACTCGTGCATATAACATCTACGCATAAACCTGGCTCGGATGCCACTGTTGGGGAACATAGTAATTTCAAAAAAATTCCTACGCACACGCAAGATCAAGGTGATGCATAGCAATGAGAGGGAAGAGTATCTTCCACGTACCCTTGTAGACCGTAAGCGGAAGCGTTATGAAACGCGGTTGATGTATACGAACGTATTCACGATCCGACCGATCCAAGTACCGAACGCACGGCACCTCCGAGTTCAGCACACGTTCAGCTCGATGACGTCCCATGAACTCTGATCCAGCAGAGCTTTACGGGAGAGTTCCATCAGCAGGACGACGTGTTGACGGTGATGATGTTGCTACCGACGCAGGGCTTCGCCTAAGCACCGCTACGATATGATCGAGGTGGATTATGGTGGAGGGGGGCACCGTACACGACTAAGGGATCAATGATCAACTTGTGTGTCTTTGGGGTGCCCCCCTACCCCCGTATATAAAGGGGGGAGGAGGAGAGGGCCGGCCAAGGGGGGGCAATCCTACTCCAAGTAGGTTTTCCCCCTCTTTCCTAGTCCTAGTAGGAGAGGGGAAGGAAGGGGATGAGAAGAAGAAGGAAAGGGGGGGGGGCTAGTCCAATTCGGTTTGGGCTAGGGGGGCGCGTGCCCCTAGCTGGCTGATACGTCTCCAACGTATCTATAATTTTTGATTGCTCCATGCTATTATATTATCTATTTTGGATGTTAATGGGCTTTATTTTACACTTCTATATCATTTTTGGGACTAACCTATTAACCGAAGTCCCAACCCAAATTGTTGTTTTTTTGCCTATTTCAGTGTTTCGCAGAAAAGGAGTATCAAACGGAGTCCAAACGGAACGAAACCTTCGGGAACGTGATTTTCTCAACAAACGTGATCCAGGAGACTTGGAGTGGGCGTCAAGAAACAATCGAGGAGGCCACGAGGCAGGGGGCGCGCCCTCCACCCTCGTGGGCCCCTCGTTGCTCCACCGACCTACTTCTTCCTCCTATATAAGTCCACGTACCCCGCAAACATCCAGGAGCACCACGAAAACCTAATTCCACCGCCGCAACCTTCTGTACCCGAGAGATCCCATCTTGGGGCCTTTTCCGGAGCTCCGCCGGAGGGGGCATTGATCACGGAGGGCCTGTACATCAACTCCATGGCCTCTCCGGTGATGTGTGAGTAGTTTACTTCATACCTACGGGTCCATAGCTAGTAGCTAGATGACTTCTTCTCTCTCTTTGGATCTCAATACAAAGTTCTCCTCGATTCTCTTGGCGATCTATTAGATGTAATCTTCTTTTACGGTGTGTTTGTCGAGATCCGATGAATTGTGGGTTTATGATCCAGATTATCTATGAACGATATTTGAATCTTCCCTGAATTCTTTTATGTATGATTGGTTTATCTTAGCAAGTCTCTTCGAATTATTAGTTTGGTTTGGCCTACTAGATTGATCTTTCTTGCAATGGGAGAAGTGCTTAGCTTTGGGTTCTGTCTTGCGGTGCTCGATCCCAGTGACAGTAGGGGAAACGACACGTATTGTATTGTTGCCATCAAGGATAAAAAGATGGTGTTTATATCATATTGCATGAGTTTATCCCTCTACATCATGTCATCTTGCTTAAGGCGTTACTCTGTTCTTATGAACTTAATACTCTAGATGCATGCTGGATAGCGGTCGATGTGTGGAGTAATATTAGTAGATGCAGGCAGGAGTCAGTCTACTTGTCGTGGGCGTGATGCCTATATACATGATCATGCCTAGATATTCTCATAACTATGCTCAATTCTATCAATTGCTCGACAGTAATTTGTTCACCCACCGTAATACTTATGCTATCTTCAGAGAAGCCACTAGTGAAACCTATGGCCCCCGGGTCTATCTTCCATCATATTAATCTACCGTTATTTCCATTAATATTTATTTTGCAATCTTTACTTTCAATATATATCATAAAAATACCAAAAGTACTTATCTTATTATTATCATCTCTATTAGATCTCACTCTTGCAAGTGGCCGTGAAGGGATTGACAACTCCTTTATCGTGTTGGTTGCGAGGTTCTTATTTGTTGTGTAGGCACGAGGTGACTCGCGCGTGGTCTCCTACTGGATTGATACCTTAGTTCTCAAAAACTGAGGGAAATACTTACGCTGCTTTACTGCATCACCCTTTCCTCTTCAAGGGAAAACCAACATAGTGCTCAAGAGGTAGCAAGAAGGATTTCTGGCGCTGTTGCCGGGGAGATCTATGCCAAGTCAATACATACCAAGTACCCATCACAACTCTTATCCTTTGCATTACATTATTTGCCATTTGCCTCTCGTTTTCCTCTCTCCCATTTCACCCTTGCCATTTTATTCGCCCCCTCTTTTCCGTCCGCCTCTTTTTCGCTTGCCTCTTGTTACTTGTTGCCCTTATGGCTTTACCAAAAGGTGTTGATCCTCACCTTAGAAGGTTGGAAGAAATCAAAAACAACGTTAGAAGTTTTATGTCTTTGCAGTTTGAGCATAATAATTTCTTTAGGAACGAGCTTAAAGAACAAAAAGGTTTTATCGGTTTCATGAATAAAGAGCTCGATGATATGTCTAAGGAATTTTATGGTTTGAAATCTCAGTTTGCTCATCTTGAAAAATTAAATGCCCAAATTTCTGATAAGCAGGCCACTTTAGGTAATAAGATGGCCGCTAAACCAGAAGAGTTAGATAATAAAGATGATGATCTAAAAGTTATTGATGTGTCCCCTATTAAATCTTTGTTTTGCAATATGAATCTTGATAATGATGGGACTGGAGATGAGTCAACTTTAGTTAGAAGATGTCCCAAAAATTCGGAGCTTTTAGATCTTGATGCAAAAAATGATAAAAGTGGGATTGAAGAGGTTAAAACTTTAGATACCCATGAACCCACTATCTTGGATTTCAAGTAATTTAATTATGATAATTGCTCTTTGATAGATTGTATTTCCTTGTTGAAATCCGTCTTAAATTCTCCTCATGCTTATAGTCAAAATAAAGCTTTTACTAAACATATCGTTGATGCTTTGATGCAATCTTATGAAGAAAAACTTGAGTTGGAAGTTTCTATCCCTAGAAAACTTTATGATGAGTGGGAACCTACAATAAAAATTAAAATTAAAGATCATGAGTGCTATGCTTTGTGTGATTTGGGTGCTCATGTTTCCACAATTCCAAAAACTTTGTGTGATTTGTTAGGTTTCCGTGAATTTGATGATTGTTCTTTAAACTTGCACCTTGCGGATTCCACCATTAAGAAACCTATGGGAAGAATTAATGATGTTCTTATTGTTACAAATAGTAACTATGTGCCTGTAGATTTCATTGTTCTTGATATAGATTGCAATCCTTCATGTATTATTATTCTTGGTAGACCTTTCCTTAGAACGATTGGTGCAATTATTGATATGAAGGAAGGGAATATTAAATTCCAATTTCCATTAAAGAAAGGCATGGAACACTTTCCTAGAAAGAAAATTGAATTACCATATGAATCTATTATGAGATCCACTTATGGATTGCATACCAAAGATGACAATACCTAGATCTATCCTTGCTTTTATGCCTAGCTAGGGGCGTTAAACGATAGCGCTTGTTGGGAGGCAACCCAATTTTATTTTTATTCCTGGATTTTTGCTCATGTTTACTAATAAATAATTTACCTAGCCTCTGTTTTGGTTGTGTTTTTTATGTTAAATTAGTGTTTGTGCCAAGTAGAACCGTTGAGAAGACTTGGGGAAAGTCTTTTTGATCTTGCTGTAAAAATCAGAAACTTTAGCGCTCACGAGAATTGCTGCCATTTTTATTTGGAGAGTTATATCTAGTTAGTTATTTTTTCAGATGATTATTAGATAAATTCCTCACGTCCAGAAATTTATTTTATAATTTTTGGGGTTCCATAAGTGGTTGAAACCTACAGATTACTACAGACTGTTCTGTTTTTGACAGATTCTGTTTTTCGTGTGTTGTTTGCTTATTTTGATGAATCTATGGCTAGTAATAGAGTTTATAAACCATAGATAAGTTTGAATACAGTAGGTTTAACACCAATATAAATCAAGAATGAGTTCATTACAGTACCTTGAAGTGGTGTTTTGTTTTCTTTCGCTAACGGAGCTCACGAGATTTTCTATTTTGAGTTTTGTGTTGTGAAGTATTCAAGTTTTGGGTAAAGATTTGATGGATTATGGAACAAGGAGTAGCAAGAGCCTAATCTTGGGGATGCCCAAGGCACCCCAAGGTAAAATCCAAGGACACCAAAAATCCTAAGCTTGGGAATGCCCCGGAAGGCATCCCCTCTTTCATCTTCGTCTATCGGTAACTTTACTTGGAGCTATATTTTTATTCACCAGATGATATGTGTTTTGCTTGGAGCATCTTGTATGATTTGAGTCTTTGATTTTTAGTTTACCACAATCATCCTTGCTGTGCACAACTTTTGAGAGAGATTCACATGATTTTAAATTTATTAGAATGCTCTATGTGCTTCACTTATATCTTTTGAGTTGTATAGTTTTTGCTCTAGTGCTTCACTTATATCTTTTAGAACACGACAGTGGTTTTATTTTATAGAAATAATTGATCTCTCATGCTTCACTTATATTATTTTGAGAGTCCTTTAGAACAACATGGCAATTTTCTTTTAGGAATAATATAAAACTTTCATATAAGTGCATCGAATACTATGAGAAGTTTGATACTTGATAATTGTTTTGAGATATGGAGATGGTGATATTAGAGTCATGCTACTTGAGTAGTTGTGAATTTGAGAAATACTTGTGTTGAAGTTTGTGATTCCCATAGCATGCACGTATGGTGAACCGTTATGTGATGAAGTCGGAGCATGATTTATTTATAGATTGTCTTCCTTATGAGTGGCGGTCGGGGACGAGCGATGGTCTTTTCCTACCAATCTATCCCCCTAGGAGCATGCGCGTAGTACTTTGTTTCGATAACTAATAGATTTTTGCAATAAGTATGTGAGTTCTTTATGACTAATGTTGAGTCCATGGATTATACGCACTCTCACCCTTCCACCATTGCTTGCCTCTCTAGTACCCCACAACTTTCACCGGTACCATAAACCCACCATATACCTTCCTCAAAACAGCCACCATACCTACCTATTATGGCATTTCCATAGCCATTTCGAGATATATTGCCATGCAACTTTCCACCGTTCTGTTATTATGACACGCTTCATCATTGTCATATTGCTATGCATGATCATGTAGTTGACATCGTATTTGTGGCAAAGCCACCATTCATAATTCTTTCATACATGTCACTCATGCATCATAGCACATCCCGGTACACCGCCGGAGGCATTCACATAGAGTCATACTTTGTTCTAAGTATTGAGTTGTAATTCTTGAGTTGTAAGTAAATAAAGTGTGATGATCATCATTATTAGAGCATTGTCCCAGTGAGGAAAGGATGATGGATACTATGATTCCCCCACAAGTCGGGATGAGACTCCAGACGAAAAAAAGAGAAAAGAGGCCAAAAGAAAAATAAATAAAAGAGGCCCAAATAAAAAAAATAAAAAAATGAGAGAAAAAGAGAGAACGGACAATGTTACTATCCTTTTTCCACACTTGTGCTTCAAAGTAGCACCAAGATCTTCATGATAAAGAGTCTCCTATGTTGTCACTTTCATATACTAGTGGGAATTTTACATTATAGAACTTGGCTTGTATATTCCAATGATGGGATTCCTCAAAATTGCCCTAGGTCTTCATGAGCAAGCAAGTTGGATGCACACCCACTTAGTTTCTTTTGTTGAGATTTCATACACTTATAGCTCTAGTGCATCCGTTGCATGGCAATCCCTACTCACTCACATTGATATATATTGATGGGCATCTCCATAGCCCGTTGATATGCCTAGTTGATGTGAGACTATCTACTTCTTTTTGTCTTCTCCACAACCACCATTCTATTCCACATAAAGTGCTATGTCCATGGTTCACGCTCATATATTGCGTGAAGATTGAAAACGTTTGAGAACATCAAAAGTATGAAACAATTGTTTGGCTTGTCATCGGGGTTGTGCATGATTTAACTATTTTGTGTGGTGAAGATAGAGCATAGCCAGACTATATGATTTTGTAGGGATAACTTTCTTTGGCCATGCTATTTTGAGAAGACATGATTGCTTAGTTAGTATACTTGAAGTATTATTATTTTTATATCAATATTAAAATTTTATCTCGAATCTTTCGGATCTGAATATTAATGCCACAATAAAGAAAAATTACATTGAGAAATATTTTAGAAAGCATTCCACATCAATTTTTTTATCATTTACCTACTCGAGGATGAGCAGGAATTAAGCTTGGGGATGCTTGATACGTCTCCAAAGTATCTATAATTTTTGATTGCTCCATGCTATTATATTATCCGTTTTGGATGTTAATGGGCTTTATTTTACACTTTTATATCATTTTTGGGACTAACCTATTAACCGGAGGCCCAGCCCAAATTGCTGTTTTTTTGCCTATTTCAGTGTTTCGCGGAAAAGGAATATCAAACGGAGTCCAAACGGAATGAAATCAATTGGAGAAGTTATTTTTGGAAGGAAACCTACCAGATAGACTTGGACCCTACGTCAACCTTCTGTACCCGAGAGATCCCATCTTGGGGCCTTTTCCGGAGCTCCGCCGGAGGGGGCATTGATCACGGAGGGCCTCTAAATCAACTCCATAGCCTCTCCGATGATATGTGAGTAGTTTACTTCAGACCTACGGGTCCATAGCTAGTAGCTAGATGGCTTCTTCTCTCTCTTTGGATATCAATACAAAGTTCTCCTCGATTCTCTTGGAGATCTATTCGATGTAATCTTCTTTTACGGTGTGTTTGTCGAGATTCGGTGAATTGTGGGTTTATGATCCAGATTATATATGAACAATATTTGAATCTTCCCTGAATTCTTTTATGTATGATTGGTTTATCTTTGCAAGTCTCTTCGAATTATCAGTTTGCTTTGGCCTACTAGATTGATCTTTCTTGCAATAGGAGAAGTGCTTAGCTTTGGGTTCAATCTTGCGGTGCTTGACCCTAGTGATAGTAGGGGAAACGACATGTATTGTATTGTTGCCATCGAGGATAAAAAGATGGGGTTTATATCATATTGCATGAGTTTATCCCTTTACATCATGTCATCTTGCTTAAGGCGTTACTCTGTTCTTATGAACTTAATACTCTAGATGCATGCTGCATAGTGGTTAATGTGTGGAGTAATAGTAGTAGATGCAGGCAGGAGTCGGTCTACTTGTCGCGGACGTGATGCCTATATACATGATCATGCCTAGATATTCTCAAAACTACGCTCAATTCTATCAATTGCTCGACAGTAATTTGTTCACCCACCGTAATACTTATGCTATCTTCAGAGAAACCACTAGTGAAACCTATGGCCCCCGGGTCTATCTTCCATCATATTAATCTACCGTTATTTCCATTACTGTTTATTTTGCAATCTTTACTTTCAATCTATATCATTAAAATGCCAAAAATACTTATCTTATTATAATCATCTCTATCAGATCTCACTCTTGCAAGTGGCTGTGAAGGGATTGACAACCCCTTTATCGCGTTGGTTGCAAGGTTCTTATATGTTGTGTAGGTACAAGGTGACTCGCACGTGGTCTCCTATTGGATTGATACCTTGGTTCTCAAAAACTGAGGGAAATACTTGCGCTGCTTTACTACATCACCCTTTCCTCTTCAAGGGAAAACCAATGCACTGCTCAAGAGGTAGCATTGGCCGCCTCTCCTCTTCCTCCACTTGGGCCCATAAGGCCCAATAACCCCCCGGGTGGTTCCGGTAACCTCCCGGTTCTCTGGTATTTATCCGATAACCCCCGGAACTCATTCGGTGTCCGAATATAACCTTCCAATATATCGATCTTTACGTCTTGACCATTTCGAGACTCCTCGTCATGTCCGTGATCATATATGGGACTCCAAACTACCTTAGGTACATCAAATCAAAAAACTCATAATACCGATCGTCACCAAACTTTAAGCGTGCGGATCCTACGGGTTCGTGAACTATGTAGACATGACCGAGACACATCTCCGGTAAATAACCAATAGCGGAACCTGGATGTTCATATTGGCTCCCACATATTCTATGAAGATCTTTATCGGTCAAACCGCACAACACTATACGTTGTTCCCTTTATCATCGGTATGTTACTTGCCCGAGATTTGATCGTCGGTATCTCAATACCTAGTTCAATCTCGTTACCGGCAAGTCTCTTTACTCGTTCCGTAATACATCATCCCACAACTAACTCAGTAGTTACAATGCTTGCAAGGCTTATAGTGATGTGTATTACCGAGTGGGCCCAGAGATACCTCGCCAACAATCGGAGTGACAAATCCTAATCTTGATCTATGCCAACTCAACAAGTACCATCGGAGACACCTGTAGAGCACCTTTATAATCATCCAGTTACGTTGTGACATTTGGTAGCACACAAAGTGTTCCTCCGGTAATCGGGAGTTGCATAATCTCATAGTCATAGGAACATGTATAAGTCATGAAGAAAGCAATAGCAGAAAACTAAACGATCAAGTGCTAAGCTAACGGAATGGGTCAAGTCAATCACATCATTCTCTGATGTGATCCCGTTAATCAAATGACAACTCATGTCTATGGTTAGGAAACATAACCATCTTTGATTAATGAGCTAGTCAAGTAGATGCATACTTGTGACATTCTGTTTGTCTATGTATTCACACATGTACTAAGTTCCCGGTTAATACAATTCTAGCATGAATAATAAACATTTATCATGATATGAGGAAATAAATAATAACTTCATTATTGCATCTAGGGCATATTTCCTTAACTTACCGTCTCATCGAGCATGTTGACGGGAGCGTCGACTTTCGCGACATGAAGGACGATGAAGAGTGGCTGGCTGTGGATGCCTGCATTGTCAAGTGGCTCTTCCTCACCATCTCCGGCAGCCTCTTCAACATGGTGAACTCCCTTGTCCCGTCGGCTTACGCCATGTGGATGCGGTTGTGTGACCTCTTCCTCAACAATCAACTTCAACGCCGCGTCTTCCTTCAAGGGGAGTTCTTTGCTATGCAGCAAAATGATCTTTCGATCGATGAGTACTGCACGCGGCTGAAGGTCCTCGCCGACGAGCTACGCAACGTCGGCATGAACATCGCCGACTCCGTCCTCCTCACCAACCTCCTTCGAGGCCTCTACCCCGACCTTGGCCAATCCGCCGCCAACCTCTCCCTCGTCACACCGACGTATGCCAAGGCGGTCACTTACCTTCGCATGGAGGAGAAGCGACTTCGTCACTCCGCTCGGCAGGCGACCCACGCCGCGCTCCACGTCGGCCTCGCCGCCGACACCGGCACGCCACGTGCTCCTGCTCCGACCGCGCCTCCCGTGCCTGCCCCCTCTGTTGGCCGCAAGCAGAAGGGCCGAGGGGGTCGCGCCCGCAACTCCAACACCGTGCAGCGCCCGCCAGCGAACACCACAGTCGCTCCTCCTCCACCGTGGTTGTCGGGGTACAATCCCTGGACGGGTGTTGTACATGCGTACTCCATGCATGTCCCTCGCCCTCCTGCTCCGGGCATCCTCGGTCCGCGGCCGGCCTCTCATCAGGCACTGCTGACCACACTTACCCCCGGACCTGCGGCGTATGGTGGTGCTGCACCCTATGGCGGTCCGGCGACATATGGTGGCCCTCCGGCTTATGGCGCGTATGGCGGAACCCACGATGGACCGGTGGTGTATGGGATCCCGCCCTCCTCTCCGCTCTTCATGTTGCGCCCTCGCCGAGCAACTACAACGGAGGTGGCGATTGGTATATGGACACCGGCGCTGCCGCTTACATGGCTTCCAACCTCGGTATCCTCTCCCGCGCCCCCCCTACCCCTTCAACTCTCGCATCATGGTTGGTGATGGTTCCTCCCTGTGACACCCTCGATTCAATCGTACACTAATCATACACGCAAATGTGTACGATCAAGATCAAGGACTCACGGGAAGATATCACAACACAACTCTAGACACAAAATAAAGAAAACAAGCCTTATATTACAAGCCATGGGCCTCGAGGGCTCGAATACATTAGCTCGAATACACAAGAGTCAGCGGAAGCAACAATATCTGAGTACAGACATAAGTTAAACAAGTTGCCTTAAGAAGGCTAGCAGAAAAGCAATAACGATCGAAAAGGCAAGGCCTCCTGCCTGGGAGCCTCCTAACTACTCCAGGTCGTCAGTGGCCGTCATGTAGTAGTAGACACCCTCGGGGTAGTAGTAATCATCAGTGGTGTCGTCTGGCTCCTGGGATCTGTCATCTGGTCGCAACAATCGGGTATGGGGGAAAAAGAGGTAGCAAAGCAACCGTGAGTACTCATCCAAAGTACTCGCAAGACTTACATCAGATCTAAACTAAGTATGCATATGTATCAAACGAATGAACTATATCTGTGGACTAAACTGCAGAATGCCAAAAGAGAAGGGGAAAGCCTAGCCTATCAAAGACTAGCATCTTCAGCATCTTCAGCGGTCTTGCAGCATTAGAAGAGTGCAGACTAGCATACAGTAAAGTAGTAGTAGTGTTATCAACCTCGGCCAGAGATCCTTTCTCGATTCCCTACGATAAAGCAATCCCAGAGCCATACTAACCAGTTATCACCTCAAGTATCCAGTTCTAGTTGTATCGATCGGGATACAACTCCAAGTGTCCGTTACCGTAGGACAGGCTATCGATAGATGTTTTCTTCCATGTAGGGGTGCACCAACTTACCCACCACGCTCTATTAACTTTGGCCGGACACAATTTCCTGGGTCATGCCCGGCCTCAGCCAATCAATACACCGTAGTCCTACCTAGGCTCAACAGAGAGGCCAACACGCCGGTCAACATCCTAAATGCGAAGGGGTCATGGGCCAATCACCCTTTGCAATCCTGCACGTTGCGAGGGCGGCCAGTGAGCAGACCTGGAAACCTCCTTAAAAAGGCAGGTTCTTACGCAATCCAACCCGACGTGCGCTGCTCCATTGCTGACGTCAGTGAGCTTTCAACTGATACATACGATGCAGAGTGCCCATACTTATTCCCGTGTGATGGTCAGTGCGAAAAGGCCATAGGCCCTCGGATCAAATATCCAAACCGTTAGTGTGTTGGTAGTGCGGTGACGAGCAGAGACTCACGAAAGATGTGACCCCATCGCCCCGTCTCGAGTACTTGCGGCAAGGGCTAAGAATGCCTGGCCACGCCTCGTATCTCGCGGGCACTTTCCAGGTCAACCCGTCTCCACATCACTCGCGGGTACCCCTCAGGGTTGACCCGCCTTTCCAAGTAACAGTTGTAAAGTCCAAGTATCTGTGTGTCCAAACACCAAGGGGAAACTATGAGGAATCACCCCGGTGAATTCCACTCGATGTAACCATCAAGGTGAACATAAGAGGATCCATCCTCGAGGTTCTCACTTGAGGGGTTGCACGACAGCGCCATATCGGAAGTTGTTAAGTAGGAAATCACCCTCGATGACCATGACCGAATAGCTACACTACAGAGATCTCATCAGGAGTGATGTATGAGGTTCCACCCTCGGCACTCGATGGTAACTCTGCAGAGTCGAGCAACAAAAAGGGGCATGATGTGATGTGAGGTGTCGGGCTCTGGTCGTCGATCACGTTGATCGAGTTGTCGATGATGAAGCAAGGGCAACAAGGACAAGGTGGGGGTAACTGCTGGATCACTAGCCAACCTATACTAAGCAGTTTAGGATAAGCAGGTAAGATAACAATAAGCAGGTAACAAAAATAGGCTATGCATCAGAGTAGGATCATACAGAAAGCAGTAGCAATTCTAATGCAAGCATGAGAGGGAAAGAAATGGGCGATATCGGAATGCTCAAGGGGGGTTTGCTTGATTGGAAGCTCTACTGAAAAGGAAGAAGTGTCGTCGACGTAGCCGGTCACAGCGGCATCGGCAGCCGCCACGGGGTCTACCGAAGAGAATAGGAGGGGGGGACAGTAAATACATTGCAAGCATAGCATCACAAAGCATAACATGGCAATATGATGTGCCGGGTGTGACCTAACGTATGGCTACACGATAAAGGTGAAGGAGGAATTCAACCGGGAATGTTTTCCCGGTTCCGGACCTGTGTCAGACAAATGACCGAAGGGGGAATGTTCCATGTTCAGCATTCTAGGGGCATGTGACATATGAACGGACCACGTATTCCGATTCATTGGATTTTTCTGAGCAACTTTCATATAGAAAACATTTTCATCGGAGTTACGGTTTATTTTCTATGAATTTTCAAAGGTTTAAACATTTTCTGGAATTAATTAAATTAATAGAAAAGAAAATATGACGTCAGCAGTCAACAGACTTGCTGACCAGGTCAAACCTGACCTGTGGGTCTAGTGGGTCCCCTGGTCAGTGACTGGACTAATTAACATTGGTTAATTTAACTAAACTAAGTTAATTAGCTAGTAGGCCCCACCGGTCAGTGGCTAATTAGTTTAACTAAATAAGTTTAATTATTAAGATGTTGATTAAAGGAATGGGGCCCACCTGTCAATGGCTCTGGGCTGCCCAGTCAGCAAGTTGACTGGGTCAACCCAGTCAACGGGCCCCCCAGGGCCTACGAGGCAGTGACCAGGGGAGTGGCCCCTGATACGTCCATTTTGCATCAAGATGATGTAGGATGGAACCATAATCAGCCTATCTTTGACGAAAGGAGCGGATCCCGCGAAGAACACGAGGAGAAAACACGAGAGAATAACTCCAACCAACAAGAACGATCACACATATGCTAGATCCTCAAACACATAAGAGATACATGATCCACGGTCAACTAAGGACGATACAAGTAGCACAATCTTCTCCGTGAGGAGGCCTTGAGGTTCTTCCCGTGATGGGGTCTTGAATCCGCTTGGGGGATCTTCTCCGAGGAGGCGTGATCTTCGAGGAGAAGGTAACCAAGTGGATGAGCAAAGCTATCACACAAATATGAGCTAATCCTTTGCTAACCCTAGAAAAGTGGTGGAGGAGTCATTTATATAGGCAAAGGGGCGAAGGGGTACACGTGCTTCGGCCCAACACACACATGCACGTGGTGGTCCGGATGATCCGGACGGACAACCGGATGATCCGGGCTTCAGTGACCCGGTCCGGGAGGTGGTCCGGACGAGGCGAAGAGGTGGGCGGCGACGTTGGCGGCCCGAATGACTGGAGGGGGTCCGGATGTCCGGTTGGCGTCCGGATGATCTGGGGCTCGTCCGGATGATCCGGCTTCGGGGTGCAGCTTCAGGTGCCCTCAGGTCTCCACTTATCCGAATCGCCCAGGATGGGGTCTGGATCGTCCGGGCTATGTCTGGATCGTCCGGTCAGCCTGGGACTTGGCTGATTTCTTCTCCGTCTTCACACATGTCTTCCACTTCTGATCCTTCTTGCTCCTTAGCTTCTCCATGGCTAAGTCCTTGGTACCTGAGTATGCATAATGTGTCCGTTTGAGGTAGTAGCCATGTCTCATGTGCATCGAAGTGGAATTATGAAAGGAGAGATGTCACCTCGGTTTCGAGGGCTCTTGCACGTGCTCGTGTCATGGGTCTTCTAGGCACTTGGTGAGACGATGATAGGTCCATGGGGATGACCTTGGGATGCTCCGCATCAAATGATTATAAACAAATGTTATGAGTACTTGCAAAGTTTGATGGTCAAATAACATTCGAGGAACTATGTACAAAAAAGACAATATTACTCCAAAATCTGCTTAAACAGTGCACTTACATTTTGACTAATTTTCAGTGATTTTCTCTTTTTTTACAAAGCTGCTCGAATTTTATTTGACCATCAAACTTTGCAAGTGCCCATAACATTTGTTGAGAATCATTCCCACAAAGTTTTAGAATTTCTTAAAATATTTTGCTACATTTTCTTGTGTGAATACACCGTGGATGCATCAAATAGGGGTGTAGAGAAACCACTATTTATCTTCCTCGTCAAATGGCTTGACAGATTTCCGGAGTACTATGATCGTCCCTTCTACATCTCCGGAGAGAGCTACGGCGGGCACTACCGCAGCTCGCGGCCACCATTCTGAGCCACAACCTGACTAAACAGTACAAGGACTTCACTAAACCTACGGGGTATCCTGGTTCGCGCCATGAATTGATTAATACTACTCCCTCCATTTCTAAATATTTGTCTTTCTAAAGATTTCAATAAGTGACTACATACGGAGCAAAATGAGTAAAGTGACTCTAAAATATATCTATATGCATGCGTATATAGTAGTCCATTTAAAATCTCTAAAAAGATAAATTTCCGTCGGTTTTGTTACAGTCCTTGTACTATTATACTCATTTACTCTGGTACCAGTAGTACATATTTTCAGTTGTTTTTCAGTAAAAGTGAGTTCATCTCCCTGCTTTGGTTAATTAGGTCGGCAACCCATACCTGGATGATGATATGAACAGAAAGGGGGAAGGTTGACTATCTGTGGAGCCACGGCATGATCTCAGATGAGGTGTGGGCGAATATCACCGAGAAGTGCAACTTACACCGGTCAGATGACAAAGCATGCGGTGATGCCATGGCGCATGATCCGGCGATCATTGACCCGTACGACATATACGCACCGGTTTGCAAGGAAGCATCTGACGGAACACCCTACCCCCAACCGCTATATGGCATGTACAATGGTTCTATTTTAGAAATGCCACGTAGGATAAATGATGAGGTAGAGAAGAGAGAAATCATAAGAAAAGATTTGTATTCTCTTATCGAATATATAAACCCTTCTATCCAACCCGCCATTCCAACGCCCTTCTCGTTTCAAAGTGATCCTGCATGCTCGATTCGTCTCGCTGGCGGTTGTCAGTGTACTTTCCGTCATGCTGGTGAAGATCCGTGCGCTTGTTATTCTGTACGCCGCGTAAATCGGGTTAGGAACAACTGACGAATGGGTCAGGCTTGCGCGCGGGCCAGCCTCGCAGCGACATGGTGGGTGCGTGCTTCTGTCCGGGTGAAAGCAGGGGCGAATCGATCGTGGGTTGGCAGGTCATTTTCCACCATCCTCATTTGCACTTAGCGGCGGCGCCTCCACTTCAGCCGCGGCTGGCCCCATCTATAGGTCTCGTGGGTGCGCGGCGCTCTGGTCGTCCTTGCTCATGTGTGCAGCTCCGCTCGGCCCACTGGGTAAAAGAGGTTTTCGGCCTCTGTGTGCTGCTACCCGGGCTTGCTTGACCTCGTCCCGCTGCAGGTGGTCCCTTTCCGTCCTTGGTCCCACGCGTCGGGCAAGTTGTGTTTCTCTTTAGATTTCTCTAGGAGTTACAGCGCCTGCGGGAGGTGTTTCTGACTGGGTGTGTGCTCTCCTTCTGCTCTTCTCTCCCTCCGTGTCTCGCCTCTCATCCCACTTCCCCCGCCTGCGCCTCCTCGTCTTGCTCTCATCCGGTCGCCACTGTTGCTCGTCGTCGCTGGCCATCAATCACCATCGACTTGCTCGTTGCCTACTTGTCCCGTCGTCAGCTTGTTTCGTCATTTGAGCTGTTGCTGTTGCATTTGGCTAGGGCGAGCTTCTTGTTTTATTTGGCCGATTCCCGATGCTCCCATCGTAGATTGATCTGTATTGATTTGTTCTTGTTTGTTCCCTCTCCTTTCTTCTTCTTTGCAGGGCTGTTGCGTCTGGTTTGTTGTCTGCTTGTGCAGCTACTTGTTCCTTATTTGTGAGGTGAGGTTCTGCCTGCTCCCCTGCTTCTCATCTGCTCGATGAAATGTGTGATTGGGTTGGTATTCCTTTCGTTTGCCTGCATGCAACGTGTTTGACAGAATGCCTCTGCGGTGACCCGACTATGTTTCTACTCAGGTTGTTCATCTGTCTTCCGCCTACGTTTGCTCGCTGTTGTCCTGGTTGTGGTTCTTAGTCCTGGTAATGTGTTGCTCCTTGCCTTCTTTCTTTGGTCGGTGCGGATATATGCATGTGATGTGAGTCTGTGTGCTAATGATGATGTTGGTATGGTGTCTTCTATTCTCTCTTCTAGATTGCCTTACAATCATATTACTGTGTTTGGGGTAGTTAGAAGCTTTATGTTGCTTATGTCTATTAATTTGGCTGAAAGAACATTGTATGAAGTTCATTCATAAGCATCTTCTTAGGTTTCTGCATGTGGGGAAGAGGATCATAGCACTCGCAAGTTAAAAGCTTTTGTGAATTTCAGGGAAAAGATGCTCTAGATATAATGTACGGTAGCCTAATATAATGAACTCTGAATAGTTCTGGTGCCATTCTGTTGCTCTGCATCTATTGAACGAGCTCTGTTTGATATGTGTTTTGTTGGTTTCTATGCCTACATTGCTATGCTTATGTTCTTATGGCTTTGTCTGGGTTTATTCTGTAGGTTTGAAGAGCTGCTCTGTTTGTTGGTGCTGGCAATGTCTATGAGGTCAAGCTCAGGCCTCCAAAGAACATCTCTGCAAACTCAAGATCTTCTATCATTTTTCAATTCCAGATCGAGGCAAATGCTTCGCTGGTGTTGAATGCAGCCTAAGGGAATGCACTTAGGAGTGCAAGTAATTATCTGAAGATCTGATATGCAGACAGTGACATTGTTCCGAGACCAAGAAACGATGATGTTTAATCTACAAGGTGCAACACTGCATTTTGGCTTCCTTCCGAGGGAAAGAGTTCTATCTACTCTGTGGAGCAGAACGGATGTTTCTGTTGAGTTTGTATTTGCTATGAAGAAGATTTACTTTTGCCCGAGCTATGATGTCTACTACACAACCTTCTTCTTGTAGACGTTGTTGGGCCTCCAAGTGCAGAGGTTTATAGGACAGTGGCAAATTTCCCTCAAGTGGATTACCTAAGGTTTATGAATCCGGGGAGGCGTAGGATGAAGATAATCTCTCTCAAACAACCCTGCAACCAAATAACAAAGAGTATCTTGTGTCCCCAACACAGCCAATACAATGGTAAATTGTATAGGTGCACTAGGTCGGCGAAGAGATGGTGATACAAGTGCAGTATGGATGGTAGATATAGGTTTTTTAATCTAAAAATATAAAAACGGCAAGGTAACTAATGATAAAAGTGAGCGAAAACGGTATTGCAATGCGTTGAAACAAGGCCTAAGGTTCATACTTTCACTAGTGCAAGTTCTCTCAACAATAATAACATAATTAGATCATATAACAATCCCTCAACATGCAACAAAGAGTAATTCCAAAGTCACTAATAGCGGAGAACAAACAAAGAGATTATTGTAGGGTACGAAACCACCTCAAAGTTATTCTTTTCGATCAATCCATTGAGCTATTCCTATAAGTGTCACAAACAGCCCTAGAGTTCATAGTAAAATAACACCTTAAGACACAAATCAACCAAAACCCTAATGTCACCTAGATACTCCAATGTCACCTCAAGTATCCGCGGGTATGATTATACGATATGCATCACACAATCTCATATTCATCTATTCAACCAACACAAAGAACTTCAAAGAGTGCCCCAAAGTTTCTACCGGAAAGTCAAGACAAAAACATGTGCCAACCCCTATGCATAAGTTCACAAGGTCACAGAACTCGCAAGTTGATCACCAAAACATACATCAAGTGGATCAAGTGAATATCCCATTGTCACCACAGATAAGCACATGCAAGACATACATCAAGTGTTCTCAAATCCTTCAAGAACCAATCCAATAAGATAACTTCAAAGGGAAAACTCAATTCATCACAAGGAGATAGAGGGGGAGAAACATCATAAGATCCAACTATAATAGCAAAGCTCGCGGTACATCAAGATCGTGCCATATCAAGAACACGAGAGAGAGATCAAACACATAGCTACTGGTACATACCCTCAGCCCCGAGGGCGAACTACTCCCTCCTTGTCACGGAGAGCGCCGGGATGATGAAGATGGCCACCGGTGATGGATCCCCCCTCCGGCAGGGTGCCGAAACGGATCCCGATTGATTTTTGGTGGCTACAGAGGCTTGCGGCGGCGGAACTCCCGATCTAGGTTTCTTTTCAGGGGTTTATGTATTTATAGGAGTTTTTGGCATCGGTCTCACATCAAGGGGGGTCTCCGAGTCGTCCATGAGATAGGGGGACGCACCCAGGGGGTAGGGCACGCCCTCCACCCTCGTGGATGGCTCGGGACTCTTCTGGCCCAACTCTTTTACTCCGAGGGCTTCTTTTGGTCCATAAAAAATCATCAAAAATTGGCACGTCAATTGGACTCCATTTGGTATTCCTTTTCTGCAAAACTCAAAAACAAGGAAAAAAACAGAAACTGGCACTAGGCTCTAGGTTAATAGGTTAGTCCCAAAAATCATATAAAATAGCATATAACTGCATATGAAACATCCAAGATAGATAATATAATAGCATGGAACAATAAAAAATTATAGATACGTTGGAGACGTATCAAGCATCCCCAAGCTTAATTCCTGCTCATCCTCGAGTAGGTAAATGATAAAAACAGAATTTTTGATGTGGAATGCTACCTAAAATAATTATCAATGTAATTTTGTTTATTGAGGCAAGAATATTCAGATCCATAAGATTCAGAATAAAAATTTAATATTGACATAAAAATAATAATACTTCAAGCATACTAACAAAGTAATCATGTCTTCTCAAAATAACATGGCCAAAGAAAGTTCATCCCTACAAAATCATATAGTTTGGCTATGCTCCATCTTCGTCACACAAAATATTCAGATCATGCACAACCCCGATGACAATCCAAGCAATTGTTTCATACTTTAGTATTCTCAAACTTTTTCAACTTTCACGCAATACATGAGCACGAGAGATGGACATACCACTATAGGTGGAATAGAATGGTGGTTTTGGAGAAGACAAAAAGGAGGAAGATGGTCTCACATCAACTAGGCGTATTAATGGGCTATGGAGATGCCCATCAATAGATATCAATGTGAGTGAGTAGGGATTGCCATGCAACGGATGCACTAGAGCTATAAATGTATGAAAGCTCAACAAGAAAACTAAGTGGGTGTGCATCCAACTTGCTTGCTCATGAAGACCTAGGGCATTTGAGGAAGCCCATCGTTGGAATATACAAGCCAAGTTCTATAATGAAAATGTTCCACTAGTATATGAAAGTGACAACATAGGAGACTCTCTATCATGAAGATCATGGTGCTATTTTGAAGCACAATTGTGGTAAAAGGATAGTAGCATTGTCCCTTCTCTCTTTTTCTCTCATTTTTTTGGAGCCTTCTCCCTTTTTTTGGCCTTTCTCTTTTTTTCTCACATGGGACAATGCTCTAATAATGAAGATCATCACACTTCTATTTACTTACAACTCAAGAATTACAACTCGATACTTAGAACAAAATATGACTCTATATGAATGGCTCCGACAGTGTACCGGAATGTGCAATGAATCAAGAGTGACATGTATGAAAGAATTATGATCGGTGGCTTTGCCACAAATACAATGTCAACTACATGATCGTGCAAAGCAATATTACAATGATGAAGCGTGTCATAATAAATGAAACGGTGGAAAGTTGCATGGTAATACATCTCAGAATGGCTATGGAAATGCCATAATAGGTAGGTATGGTGGCTGTTTTGAGAAAGGTATATGGTGGGTTTATGGTACCGGCAAAAGTTGTGCGGTACTAGAGAGGCTAGCAATGGTGGAAGGATGAGAGTGCGTATAATCCATGTACTCAACATTAGTCATAAAGAACTCACATACTTATTGCAAATGTCTATTAGCTATCGAAACAAAGTACTACGCGCATGCTTCTAGGGGGATAGATTGGTAGGAAAAGACCATCGCTCGTCCTCGGCCGTCACTCATAAGAAGACAATCAAAAAATATCTCATGCTCCAAGTTTGTTACATAACGGTTCACCATACGTGCATGCTACGGGACTCACAAACCTGCCTGCTAGTATTTCTCAAATTCACAACTACTCACTAGCATGACTCTAATATCATCATCTTCATATCTCAAAACAATCATAAAGAATCAAACTTCTCATAGTATTCAATGCACTTTATATGAAAGTTATTATATCCCTCTTGGATGCCCATCATATTAGGACTAAATTTATAACCAAAGCAAACTACAATGCTGTTTAGAGACTCTCAAAATGAGTGAAGCATGAGAGTTCAAAAATTTCTTCAAAATAAAACCACCGCCGTGCTCTAAAAGATATAAGTGAAGCACTAGAGCAAACGACAAACTACTCTGAAAGATATAAGTGAAGATCAATGAGTAGTCGAATAATTATGTAACTATGTGATGACTCCTTCTCATAAATAAATTCAGATATTAAGTACCTTATTCAAACAGCAAGCAAAACAAAATAAAATGACATTGCAAGGATAGCACATATCATGTAAAGAAGCAATAACTTAGGCTCAACCAAAACTGACCGATAGTTGGTGAAGAAGAAAGCTGGGATGCCAACCGGGGCATCCCCAAACTTAGATGCTTGAGACTTATTGAAATATTAATTAGGGATGCCTTGTGCACCCCCAAGCTTGAGCTTTTGTGTCTTCTTGATTCCTTCCATATTGCGGTTTTTCTAAATCTTAAAAACTTCATCCACACAAAACTCAACAAGAACTCATGAGATAAGTTAGTATAAATCCATGCTAAACCTTATCATTCTCTACTGTAGCAAATCACTAAAATTATTATTTAACATTGCCTACTAATTGTCTCTGCATATTTAATACTCCTATCCTCAAATAGAATCATTAAACAAGCAAATATATGCAAACAATGCAATCATAACAGCAATATGTCTAAACAGGATAGTCTGTAAAGAATGCAAGAGGAATCATACTTCTTTAACTCCAAAAATTCTGAAAAAGTACCACACTGTAGATAATTTGTTTTTGCTCATTTTTTAAAAATTTCAAGATTTTATCATATTCTGACTATTCACAAATATTCAAAACATAACAGCAAACTTTCTGTTTTTAAAACAACAACATATGGACTTGCAAAATAAGCTTGGTAAAGGCTATATTTGACCTTTTTATTGGAGTAAAAGATGCAAAATATTAATCTAATTAACATAAAGCAAATCCTAATAAGAGAAAATGATGCTCCAAGCAAAACACATATCATGTGGTGAATAAAAATATAGCTCCATGTAAGGTTACCGATGAACGAAGACGAAAGAGGGGATGCCTTCCGGGGCATCCCCAAGCTTAGGCTCTTGGTTGTCCTTGAATATTACCTTGGGGTGCCTTGAGAATCCCCAAGCTTAGTCTCTTTCCACTCCTTATTCCTTAGTCCATCGAATCTTTACCCAAAACTTGAAAACTTCACAACACAAAATTTAACAGAAAACTCGTAAGCTCCGTTAGTGTAAGATAGCAAATCACCACTTAGGTACTGTCAAGACAAGATTCATAATTTTTCTCACATGATGCATACTGTACCATACCATTTCTACAATTTATATTAAGCAATATAAGCCATAGAAACTAGAAAACAAGCAAACTATGCATCAAAAACAGAATCTGTCAAAAACAGAATAGTCTGTAGTAATCTATAACTCTCTAATACTTCTGTAACTCCAAAACTCCTGAGAAATTAGGAAGTCCTAGGCAACTCATTTATTAATCACCTGCAAAAAGAATCAGTAATTTATCGCGCTTCTGTTAAAAATTAAAACTAATCTCCTGGGCGCAAAAGTTTCTGTTTTTCAGCAAGATCAAATCAACTATCACCGCAAGCCATCCCAAAGGTCTTACTTGGCACTTTATTTAAACAAAAGCTATAAAACATGATTACTACAGTAGCATAATCATGTGAACACACAAAAAACAGTAGGTATAAATGTTGGGTTGTCTCCCAACAAGCACTTTTCTTTAATGCCTTTTTAGCTAGGCATGACGATTTCAATGATGCTCACTGTCGGTGTCAAAACCGGCGGATCTCGGGTAGGGGGTCCCGAACTATGCGTCTAAGGCGGATGGTAACAGGAGGCAGGGGACACGATGTTTTACCCAGGTTCGGGCCCTCTTGATGGAGGTAAAACCCTATGTCTTGCTTGATTTATTCTTGATGATATGAGTATTACAAGAGTTGATCTACCACGAGATCGGAGAGGCTAAACCCTAGAAGCTAGCCTATGGTATGATTGTATGTTGTCCTACGGACTAAAACCCTCCGGTTTATATAGACATTGGAGGGGGCTAGGGTTACACAAGGTCGGTTACAAAGGAGGAGATATCCATATCCGCACTGCCTAGCTTGCCTTCCACGCCAAGTAGAGTCACATCCGGACACGAGACAAAGTCTTCAATCTTGTATCTTCATAGTCTAACAGTCCGGCAAAAGGATATAGTCCGGCTGTCCAGAGACCCCCTAATCCAGGACTCCCTCAGTAGCCCCTAAACCAGGCTTCAATGATGATGAGTCCGGCGCGCAGTATTGTCTTCGGCATTGCAAGGCGGGTTCCTCCTCCGAATACATCACGGAAGAATTTGAATACAAGGATAGTTTCCGACCCTGCAAAATAAGTTCCACATACCACTGTAGAGAGAATAATATTTCCACAAATCTAATATGCTGACACATTTTGGCAACATGACATTATGCCATGGCCCGGTAATTATTCAAACCGTTTCCTTTAACTAGCCCCGCACACAACGTGAGGCAGTTTCTTGACACGTCTTGTCAAAGCAGAGATCGTGTTCCCCTTATTATGGGATTCTCATCAATACGGGCGTGGGTAACCCAACCGCGCCATCGATTACGACGCTTGGGGGATAAGCGAGTTTTACCAGGCTAGTGGGGGCGCATAGTTTCGGCCGCCCTTATAAAGGGACAAGGTTTAACCTTTTTCTACCCACGCCTTCTTCCTCCTTGCTCATCCACTCTTGCGCACTCGAGCTCCAACGCCCAAGCCCACATCCTTCCCCTCAACCTTCTCCAATCATGTCCGGAGCGGGAGGCAAATGGATGGCTTCCTCCGTTATGGAGGGACACATGAAGAAGCTGCTCGGAGCCGGATACTTAGCCGCGAATATCGCGCATCGGCTGCCCGCTGCGGGGCAGATCGTCCCTACCCCAAAACCCCATGAGAGGGTAGTTTTCCTCCACCACTTCCTCTGCGGACTGGGGTTTCCCCTTCATCCATTCGTCTGCGGTCTCATGTTCTATTACGGGCTGGACTTCCATGATCTGGCCCCGAACTTTATCCTCAACATTTCAGTGTTCATCGTCGTCTATGAGGCTTTCCTCCACATCCGCCCCCACTTCGGCCTACGGCTAAAGACCTTTAATATCAAGCCGAAGGTGGTCGGCGACCAACAAGCAGAATGCGGCGGAGCCATGGTGGGCAAGATGCCCAACGTTATATGGCTTGAGGGCTCCTTCGTGGAGACCATAAAGGGGTGGCAATCGGCCTGGTTCTACATCACCGAGCCGCGCGACACCAAATGGGCGGCAGCCCCCAAGTTTTGATCCGGATTCCCTACATGGCTCACTTCCTGGAAAGAGAAGGGCTTGTCGTGGGGTTCATCGGTGGAGCTGGATGGACTCCAGAAATGTATCCGGAGTATGGCAAGCAAGAAGCTCAAGCTTGTCACCATAGTCCAGGTCATGCTCATCCGTTGGATCCTCCCGTGTCAACAACGGGATTTTAACTTGTGGGAGTTCGACTTGGCCCAGCACCAGACTCTGAGCGAGCTCTTCGATACGATGCACAAGGACGTCTGGAGGGTACTGTTCAAGGGTGCCAAGGTACCTCCCTCTCTCGCCGAGGACCGCGGGCTAAGCGCAAAGCGCCTAGCGCGTTCAGTGAGTTCTATGCATCCAGTAGGATATTTATTTCCCCTAGCTTAATCATGTGCGGGGTCTGAGCTCCATACCTTTGACAGGACTGGGTGGAGACGTCGGGGCAGATTAACTGTCCGGCACCTCTGCCCGAAGACACTGCGGACGCTCTCCTGACGGAGATGCTGACTCCGGCTCCTTACAAGGTGGCAGAGAAGACCAAAAAGGCCAAGGGGACCCAAAAGAGTTCTCGGCCCCAGGTGATATCGGACTCATCGTCCGAGGACTCCTTGGTGCACTCCTCCCACGAAGACGAGGAGGAAGATGAAGACGCTCCCCCTCCAGTCGGGGGAGACAAGAAAAGGAAGGCTGCCCCAACTGGGGGGGGGGGGGCGAAGGGTCCAAGAAGGGAAGGACTCTCCTTCCGGACAGTTCCACCACCGCTGCCGAAGGCGAAGACGAGTGGCTGCCTAGGGCCAAGCCCCTGGCGAAGTCGTAAGTATTCGGATACCAGAGTAGCTCATAGCATTCCTTTGTCGCACTACTTCTCCTAACGCCGAATCGTGCTTATGCAGACCGGCCCGAGCCCGTATCGACGTATCCTCGTTGGACGGCTCCCTGGACTCGTCGGATATGGATAGCGATCCACTTTCGACCGCCACCTCCCCTTGCCCTACGGACAACGTCGAGGTGCTGTCTCAAGAGGCACCGGGTCAAGGGGAGGCAGTCCCGGAGGCACCTCAAGGCGACCTTCCGGACTCCGGGAGCAGAGGGAACAAGGCCCCCGAGGGCTCCGAGTTCGGCCCTCAGCCGAACACCGCGCCAAAACCTCCAGTGGTTCCGGACTCGGGCAGGCGGCCTCCTTCCAAGAGGGGCAAGGCGCCTGTGCCGGTGACCTCTGTCCATCCAGAGGCACCAGCAATCTGCTGGGAGCGCTTTGCAACGCTTCCATCGACGAGGAGCACCGCACTATTATGAGTGCGGTGGTCCAGAAGGTTCAGTCCGCCAAGAGCGGACTGACTGAAGCCTGTGCCAGCCTTCTAACAGGCTTTGAGGTAAGTTTTTGAACTATAGGAAAAATATTACCGCATAGACAGTAGCCCCTGATGCTATGTTCGGTGTTCACAAAGAAAAGCCGAACAGAGGATCAAACAATATCGCAGGAGTCTAATATAAGTATGTCAATATGCGTATGCAGGCTTCGCTGCTGGCATCTGCCGCACTGACTGCGGAGGTCGCCGCACTAAAGCAGGACCTTAAAGGGTCCAAGGACGAGCTCGGCCTTGCCAAGAGGCAGCTCGAGGAGAACAAAGGTAAGTAGTACCTAGTCTATGGATATGTATAAAAAGAATGCGATTGCAAAATGACAGGATCATCGTAAATTTGCCAGGGGCCACGACCGAGGTGGCGACCCTGAAGCAAGCGCTATCCGAGGCCGAAAACAAAGCGGCCAAGGAGCGCACCGAGCGGGAAAGGCATGAGGCACGGGTGGGCGAGGTGCAGCAAGAGCTCCACGCTCTCGTGACGAAGCACGAGGCGTTGGAGCTTGACTTGAAGACGCGAGAGTCTGAGCTTGCCGCGGCCCTCGAGAGCGCAAAGAGTGCCAAGGCCGAAGCCCAAAAGGCCCTCCAGGAGATTGATGCGATGAAGAAGATAGCGGCGGGTAAGGCATTCTATATGCAAAGCAAGCATGTGAAAGTAAATTACTTGTTACTTACCCGAATCCGGAGCTCTCCAGGAGCATTCGCAGATTTGCCCCGCAGCGTGTCGGATGCCGCAACGTTTTACCAGGCCGAGGAGGGAAGCTCAACGGAGAAGTTGTTCTGGGCCCAATATACTGGGACCGAACACCCGGTGCCTATGAGCGACCAGCTAAAGCAGCTGGTCGAGCTACACAAGGCGGCCGAACAGGCCATGAAGGGCTTTATAGTCCGGCTGTGGCCTGGCGACGCCCTTCCGAACAGCTACTTCGGCCTGGTGAGGCGGCTTGTGGATGCCTGCCCACGGCTGGAAGTCGTCAAGCGGTCCGTCTGCATCGAAGGTGCACGCCGGGCTTTCGCCCGTGTGAAGGTGCAATGGGCCAAGCTAGACGCCGTGAAGCTGATCAAGGAAGGGCCGCCGGAGGGCAAGGAGCATCGCCACCCCGAGATGTACTATGAGGGTGTCCTGAAGGGTGCTCATCTCGTAGCGGACGAGTGTACGAAAGATATAATATTTGAGTAAACTCGCTCGTGTAATCCTGTATTCATGAAAACTTGTTCATATGCGCTATGCAACGCTTGTTTGAATTTAAAATATTACCTTCTATTCGGCTGTTTTATAAAATCTGAGAGATGGCTAGTCGTCGGCTTCTGCCCCCATGCCACGAGTGCTGGGGTGTTCGGGATAAACCTGAGCACTCTTGTTCCCATTTTTGGGTCCTTCGAGGGAGGTGCTCAGCACAACGAACAAGGCAATCGAACTATAATGCGTTATCACTCTCACTTAGCCATAGAATTCTATAATTTTAAATTTCGGCGAAGCCCCTAGTATTCGGAAGGCCGAATCGGGGCGCGATACACGCCTTAAGCCGGACAGGGCCGACTCCTCGCTCTAAGCGGCATAAGTCTTTAAGGACTCAAAAACCTCTCGAACAGCGACCAGTCTCTCGCCTTATCATGACAGTCAGTTTTAGCTTTCTCTACTGAGGTGCTTAGCCCAGCAGAACCGGGGCACAATCGCAATAGTTCTCCCAGTGCTACCTTAGCCGATATAGCGGAACGTAAGGTACCAAAACATGGGAGCCGGGTAAACCCAACTATTGACCCAAGACATGATTCGGAGCTGATGCATATAATGCTATAAGTTCGGGGTGCCGCACTGTCGAAAGTGTTCGGACTTCTCACGCCATATTATGGGGTATGCTTAAGCCCCTGGCGTATTGGCCGTACCAGAGTGTACGGGTGCTGGATGCAATAATAGTCTTAATGCTATGCATTATTTATTCAAAAAGGGCGCGTTAAAGCAGAATGATACCTGTAGTACGATAAGCAAAAAGTAGGACTATGTCCCCTCCAAGGGCAAGCTGAGGAATAGTATTAAAGTAAATATGTCACTCGTTATCGTAATCCACCTGGGGATTCTGTGGTGTGATGTAGCTTTTTGCCTGCTTGGTTGCTGCATCATGTGTTCGGCAGTCATGCTGCCGGACAGGGTTTCCAGAGATTAAGGTCCTGAAAGAGAAAAATAACAAAGCAGGAAGCCCCTAGTGCAGTTTAAGCCGCTTCTTGGAGCGTGTCGTAATCGTGCCTCCTCCCTACTTGTGCCCGTGATATTTTTAATGCGCAATTATGTACGCGTGGCACGAGTTTCGCTGTTTGGCTTGGGCCGGGGTGGGGGCCGCATTGCTATGCGAGCTCGAAACGTGCCAGGCGGTCCTGTTGCTGATTACTCCGGGCGCGCTTAAAGGTGTTCGGGTCCTTAAACGCCGAACTAGTGGATTGCCTTAAGAGGCTGCATTGCGCTTCCGCTGCGAGGGCCGTAGTGTGCTCCTCCGTTCGGAGAGAGCGCTCTGTGTTTCCATTAACTGTAATGACCCCCTGAGGTCCTGGCATCTTGAGCTTGAGGTATGCATAATGCAGTACCGCATTGAATCTTGCAAATACGGTTCGCCCGAGCAGTGCATGATAACCACTGCGGAACGGGACTATATCGAAGATTAACTCTTTGCTTCGGAAGTTATCTGGGGATCCGAAGACCACTTCCAGTGTGACTGAGCTTGTGCAATGGGCCTCTACACCTGGTATGACGCCTTTAAAGGTCGTTTTTGTGGGTTTGATCCTTGAGGGGTCTATACCCATTTTGCGCACCGTGTCCTGGTAAAGCAGGTTCAGGCTGCTGCCGCCATCCATAAGGACTCGAGTGAGGTGAAATCCGTCAATAATTGGGTCTAGGACCAGTGTGGCGAATCCGCCATGACGGATACTAGTGGGGTGGTCCCTGCGATCGAAGGTGATCGGACAGGAGGACCATGGGTTGAACTTTGGGGCGACTGGCTCCAACGCATATACGTCCCTGAGCGCACGCTTCCGCTCCCTCTTGGGGATGTGGGTTGCGTATATCATGTTCACCGTCCGCACTTGTGGGGGAACCTCTTCTGTCCTCCGGTATTCGGCTGCCGGGGCTCCTCCTCGTCATCGCTATGTGGCCCCTTATCTTTGTTTTCGGCAATTAACTTGCCGGCCTGCTTGAACACCCAACAATCCCTATTGGTGTGGTTGGCTGGCTTGTCGGGGGTGCCGTGTATTTGACACGAGCGATCGAGTATACGGTCCAAACTGGACGGGCCCGGAGTGCTTCTTTTGAATGGCTTTTTCTGCTGACCGGGTTTAGAGCCTTTGAATCCGGCATTGACTGCCGTATCCTCGGTATTGTCGCTGTTAATGCGGCGCTTATGTTTGTTGCGACGTGACCTGCTACTGCCGTCCTTGGTATCCGAAGTACCATGGTTCTTTGATATGTTGTTACTGCGAGCCAGCCAGCTGTCTTCTCCCGCACAAAAGCGGGTCATGAGTGTCGTGAGGGCTGCCATAGATTTCGGCTTTTCCTGACCAAGGTGCCGGGCTAGCCACTCGTCGCGGATGTTGTGCTTGAAAGCTGCTAGAGCCTCTGCATCCGGACAGTCGACGATTTGATTTTTCTTTTTTAGGAACCGTGTCCAGAATTGCCTGGCCAATTCCTCTGGCTGCTGAATTATGTGGCTCAAGTCATCGGCATCTGGTGGTCGCACATAAGTGCCCTGAAAGTTGTCGAGGAATGCGGCTTCCAGATCTTCCCAACAGCCAATGGACTCTGCTGGCAAGCTGTTGAGCCAATGCCGAGCTGGTCCTTTAAGTTTGAGTGGGAGGTATTTGATTGCGTGTAGGTCATCACCGCGGGCCATGTGGATGTGCAAGAGGAAATCCTCGATCCATACCGCAGGATCTATCGTGCCGTCGTATGATTCTATGTTTATGGGTTTGAAACCCTCTGGGATTTGATGATCCATTACTTCATCTGTGAAGCATAAGGGGTGTGCGGCACCTCTGTACTGGGCTATATCGCGACGCAGCTCCAATGAGTCTTGCCCGCTGTGTTCGGCCCGGCCGGATTTACTTTTACTGTATCCGGCGTGACGTTTATCGTCTCGCGTAGTGGCGCGCCCTCGTGATCCGTAGATCGATCTTGCATGTTTTGCTTTGTCCTCCAGTACGTCTCGCAAGTCTGGTGTATTTCCCCATGCCTTTTTATTTGAATGGCGTCGGGGTGCAGGCTGAGCTTTTGGCTGGAATGCCTCTCTATCGCGGCCACGAGGTGGCCGATCAGCCGCGTCATACGCTTCTTCCTCCAGTCGGGGTAGCAACCTGCATTTTGGGTAACTCTTGGAGGGGCGTTCGAGTTTATATTCCTCGGCCGCCAGGACTTCAGTCCATCTGTCAGCTAGCAGATCTTGATCAGCTTGAAGCTGCTGCTGCTTTTTCTTAAGGCTATTTGCCGTGGCTATAAGCCGGCGCTTGAAGCACTCTTGTTCGACGGGATCCTCTGGCACGACGAATTCGTCATCGTCGAGGCTTGCCTCGTCTTCGGAGGGGGCATGTAATTATCATCCTCCGCCTCTCATCTGCCGCTCTCTCTGGAGGGCTGGCCTCTCCATCCTCCTGTCCTAGATCGTGCTGGAGGGGATTGTTGCCATCTTCGGCACTATCCGGAGTGTTATTATCTCCTGTGCCGGTATCACCACTTTTGCTTTGGCGGGACTTAGAGCGGCGCCGCTGACGTCGGCGCTTGGGTTGCTTCTTGGAGGGGTCATCCTCCGCTGTCTCGTCGCCATTGCCTTCTTTGGGTGTGTCCATCATGTATATATCGTATGATGAGGTGGCTTTCCAGTACCCTATAGGCACTGGTTCCTGTTCGTCTCCTGCGTCGTCATCCATACCGTCGATGTCTTCGGAGTCGAAGTCGAGCATGTCGGTCAAATCATCGACAGTGGCAATGAAGTGGGTGGTGGGTGGGCGTCGAATTTCTTCGTCGTCCGCATCCCAATCCTGCCGGTCATAATCCGGCCAGGACTCTCCTGACAAAGAGAGAGACCTTAGTGAATTCAGTATGTCGCCGAAGGGCGAGTGCTGAAAGATATCCGCGGCCGTGAACTCCATGATCGGCCCCCAATCAGATTCGATTGGCAGGGGCGTGGATGGTTCAGAGTTCGGAGGAGAGTCCGACAATGTGGAGTCATGGGCCTCACGAAGGATAAGGTTGGTGTTCGGCTCGATCGCCGTTGAGGCTGCAGCCTCCGCGGCGGGGTCTAGCCACCCGCCCTCGGCCGGCGCACTTGGCTTCAAATTGAAGGTCGGAGCGGATGCGGGTGCGGCCTCCAGGGTACTGTTCGGCGCTAGAGCTAAATCATGCCCATCGTGACAGTGCGGCGCACCCGGCAAGGGCTCGAATCCGTCAAAGATCAAGTCTCTGCGGATGTTGGCCGTGTAGTTTAAGCTTCCAAACCTGACCTGATGGCCAGGGGCGTAGCTTTCAATCTGCTCCAGATGGCCAAGCGAATTGGCCCGCAGTGCAAAGCCGCCGAATACAAAAATCTGTCCGGGGAGAAAAGTCTCACCCTGGACTGCATCGCTATCGATGATCGTAGGATCCATCAAGCCTAACGGTGACGACACAGAGGAACTCTCAATGAAAGCACCAATGTCGGTGTCAAAACCGGCGGATCTCGGGTAGGGGGTCCCGAACTGTGCATCTAAGGCGGATGGTAACATGAGGCAGGGGACACAATGTTTTACCCAGGTTTGGGCCCTCTTGATGGAGGTAAAACCCTACGTCCTGCTTGATTTATTCTTGATGATAGAGTATTACAAGAGTTGATCTACCACGAGATCGGAGAGGCTAAACCCTAGAAGCTAGCCTATGGTATGATTGTATGTTGTCCTACGGACTAAAATCCTCCGGTTTATATAGACACCGGAGGGGGCTAGGGTTACACAAGGTCAGTTACAAAGGAGGAGATATCCATATCCGTACTGCCTAGCTTGCCTTCCACGCCAAGTAGAGTCCCATCCGGAACGAAGTCTTCAATCTTGTATCTTCATAGTCTAACAGTCCGACAAAAGGATATAGTCCGGCTGTCCGGAGACCCCCCAATCCAGGACTCCCTCACTCACATAAAAGATAAGAATTGAAACATAAAGAGAGCATCATGAAGAATATGACTAGCACATTTAAGTCTAACCCACTTCCTATGCATAGGGATTTTGTGAGCAAACAATTTATGGGAACAAGAATCAACTAGCACAGGAAAGCAAAACAAGCATAACTTCAAGATTTTAAGCACATAGAGAGGAAACTTGATATTATTGCAATTCCTACGAGCATATATTCCTCCCTCATAATAATTTTCAGTAGCATAATGAATGAATTCAACAATATAACCATCACATAAAGCATTCTTTTCATGATCTACAAGCATAGAATTTTTATTACTCTCTACATAAGCAAATTTCTTCTCATGAATAGTAGTGGGAGCAAACTCAACAAAATCACTATCATGTGAGGCATAATCTAATTGAAAGTTAAAACCATGATGACAAGTTTCATGGATATCATTATTCTTTATAGCATACGTGTCATCACAATAATCATCATAGATAGGAGGGATGCTTTCATCATAATAAATTTGCTCATCAAAACTTGGGGGACAAAAAATATCATCTTCATCAAACATGCATCCCCAAACTTGTGGCTTTGCATATCATTAGCATCATGGATATTCAAACAATTCATACTAACAACATTGCAATCATTCTCATCATTCAAAGATTTAGTGCCAAACATTTTAATGCATTCTTCTTCTAACACTTTGGCACAATTATTGGAATCCTTATTTTCATGGAAGACATTAAAAAGATGAAGCATATGAGGCAACCTCAATTCCCATTTTTTGTAGTTTTCTTTTATAGACTAAACTAGTTCGGTTGCAAGATCTAAAGATATACCTTCAAGCGCTAACCTCCCCGGCAACAGCGCCAGAAAAGAGCTTGATGTCTACTACACAACCTTCTTCTTGTAGACGTTGTTGGGCCTCCAAGTGCAGAGGTTTGTAGGATAGTAGCAATTTCCCTCAAGTGGATGACCTAAGGTTTATCAATCCGTGGGAGGCGTATGATGAAGATGGTCTCTCTCAAACAACCCTGCAACCAAATAACAAAGAGTCTCTTGTGTTCCCAACACACCCAATATAATGGTAAATTGTATAGGTGCACTAGTTCGACAAAGAGATGGTGATACAAGTGCAATCTGGATGGTAGATATAGGTTTTTGTAATATGAAAATATAAAAAACAGCAAGGTAACTACTGATAAAAGTGATCGAAAACGGTACTGCAATGCGTTGAAACAAGGCCTAAAGTTCATACTTTCACTAGTGCAAGTTCTCTCAACAATAATAACATAATTAGATCATATAACAATCCCTCAACATGCAACAAAGAGTCACTCCAAATTCACTAATAGTGGAGAGCAAACGAAGAGATTATTGTAGGGTACGAAACCACCTCAAAGTTATTCTTTCCGATCAATCCATTGGGCTATTCCTATAAGTGTCACAAACAGCCCTAGAGTTCATAGTAAAATAACACCTTAAGACACAAATCAACCAAAACCCTAATGTCATCTAGATACTCCAATGTCACCTCAAGTATCTGCGGGTATGATTATACGATATGCATCACACAATCTCAGATTCATCTATTCAACCAACACAAAGAACTTCAAACAGTGCCTCAAAATTTCTACCGGCAAGTCAAGACGAAAACGTGTGCCAACCCCTATGCATAAGTTCACAAGGTTATAGAACTCGCAAGTTGATCACCAAAACATACATCAAGTGGATCACGTGAATATCCCATTGTTACCACAGATAAACACATGCAAGACATACATCAAGTGTTCTCAAATCCTTAAAGACTCAATCTGATAAGATAACTTCAAAGGGAAAAATCAATTCATCACAAGGAGATAGAGGGGGAGAAACATCATAAGATCCAACTATAATAGCAAAGCTCGTGGTACATCAAGATCGTGCCATATCAAGAACATGAGAGAGAGAGAGATCAAACACATAGCTACTGGTACATACCCTCAACCCCAAGGGTGAACTACTCCCTCCTCATCATGGAGAGCGCCGGGATGATGAAGATGCTACTGGTGATGGATCCCCCCCCTCTGGCAGGGTGCCAAAACAGGGTCCCGATTGTTTTTTGGTGGCTACAGAGGCTTGCGGCGGCGGAACTCCCGATCTAGGTTCTTTTCGGGGGTTTCTGTATTTATAGGAATTTTTGGCGTCGGTCTCACGTTAGGGGGGTGTTGGGGAACGTAGTAATTTCAAAAAAAATTCCTACGCACACGCAAGATCATGGTGATGCATAACAACGAGAGGGGAGAGTGTGATCTACATACCCTTGTAGACCGACAGCGGAAGCGTTAGCACAACGCGGTTGATGTAGTCGTACGTCTTCACGGCCCGACCGATCAAGCACCAAAACTACGGCACCTCCGAGTTCTAGCACACGTTCAGCCCGATGACGATCCCCGGACTTCGATCCAGCAAAGTGTCAGGGAAGAGTTCCTTCAGCACGACGGCGTGGTGACGATCTTGATGTACTACCGTCGTAGGGCTTCGCCTAAGCACTGCTACAATATTATCAAGGATTATGGTGGAAGGGGGCACCGCACACGGCTAAGAATATGATCACGTGGATCAACTTGTGTGTCTAGGGGTGCCCCCTGCCCCAATATATAAAGCAGCAGGGGGAGGTGCGGCCGGCCAGGAGGAGGGTGCGCCAGGAGGAGTCCTACTCCCACCGGGAGTAGGATTCCCCCCCTTTCCTAGTTGGAATAGGATTCAGGAGGGGGAAAGAGGAGAGAGAGAAGGAAGGGGGGGCGCCGCCCCCCTCTCCTTGTCCTATTCGGACTAGGGGGAGGGGCGCGCGGCCCAGCCCTGGCCACCTCTCCTCTCTTCGACTAAAGCCCACTAAGGCCCATATACCTCCCGGGGGGTTCCGGTAACCTCTCGGTACTCCGGTAAAATCCCGATTTCACCCGGAACACTTCCGATATCCAAATATAGGCTTCCAATATATCAATCTTTATGTCTCGACCATTTCGAGACTCCTCGTCATGTCCGTGATCACATTCGGGACTCTGAACAAACTTCGGTACATCAAAATGCATAAACTCATAATATAACTGTCATCAAAACCTTAAGCGTGCGGACCCTACGGGTTCGAGAACAATGTAGACATGACCGAGACACGTCTCCGGTCAATAACCAATAGCGGAACCTGGATGCTCATATTGGCTCCCACATATTCTACGAAGATCTTTATCGGTCAGACCGCATAACAACATACGTTGTTCCCTTTGTCATCGGTATGTTACTTGCCCGAGATTCGATCGTCGGTATCTCAATACCTAGTTCAATCTCGTTACCGGCAAGTCTCTTTACTCGTTTCGTAATACATCATCTTGCAACTAACTCATTAGTTTTAATGCTTGCAAGGCTTGTGTGATGTGCATTACCGAGAGGGCCCAGAGATACCTCTCCGACAATCGGAGTGGAGACACCTGTAGAGCTCCTTTATAATCACCCAGCTACGTTGTGACATTTGGTAGCACACAAAGTGTTCCTCCGGCAAACGGGAGTTGCATAATCTCATAGTCATAGGAACATGTATAAGTCATGAAGAAAGCAATAGCAACATACTAAACGATCGGGTGCTAAGCTAATGGAATGGGTCATGTCAATCACATCATTTTCCTAATGATGTGATCCCATTAATCAAATGAAAACACATGTCTATGGTTAGGAAACATAACCATCTTCGATTAATGAGCTAGTCAAATAGAGGCATACTAGTGACGTTTGGTTTGTCTATGTATTCACATAAGTATTATGTTTCCGGATAATACAATTCTAGCATGAATAATAAACATTTATCATGATATAAGGAAATAGAATAATAACATTATTATTGCCTCTAGGGCATATTTCCTTCAGTCTCCCACTTACACTAGAGTCAATAATCTAGATTACACAGTAATGATTCTAACACCCATGGAGCTTTGGTGCTGATCATGTTTTGCTCGTGGAAGAGGCTTAGTCAACGGGTCTGCTATATTCAGATCCGTATGTATCTTGCAAATCTCTATGTCTCCCACCTGGACTAGATCCTGGATGGAATTGAAGCATATCTTGATGTGCTTGGTTCTCTTGTGAAATCTGGATTCCTTTGCCAAGGCAATTGCACCAGTATTGTCACAAAAGATTTTCATTGGACCCGATGCACTAGGTATGACACCTAGATCGGATATGAACTCCTTCATCCAGACTCCTTCGTTTGCTGCTTCCGAAGCAGCTATGTACTCCGCTTCACATGTAGATCCCGCCACAACGCTTTGTTTAGAACTGCACCAACTGACAGCGTTTATTCCAACTCCGAGAGGCTTGCACCAGTCCATAAATGGATCGCTGGAGCTTGCACACTTTGTTAGCTCCCTTTGGATCGACAAAACCTCCCGGCTGCATCATATACATCTCTTCTTGCAGAAATCCATTCAGGAATGCAGTTTCGACATCCATTTGCCAAATTTCATAATCATAAAATGCGGCAATTGCTAACATGATTCAGACAGACTTAAGCATCGCTACGGGTGAGAAGGTCTCATCGTAGTCAATCCCTTGAACTTGCGAAAACCTTTTGTCACATCCCTAGTCTGGTATGACCTAGACTAGCTAGTCATTTGTGCATCATATTTAAATTTCATTTAAATTTGAAATGAGGATTTGTGAAACCCTCAGAATCATTTTTGGAAATGACCCAAATAAAAATTGCTCCAAAAAGGTCCAAGGAAATGTTCATGTTGCTCTCTGAAAATATTGGTCAGAGGTAAAAATCAAACAAATATTTTAGGAGCCCATGGATATTTAATTTTGGCCATTTGGATTAATCCGATAATTATTTGCCTTGGATATATATTGTTATATATATATAATATGGTCCAAAAATTATGCCATTTATAAAGGAGCTCTGGAATAATATAGCTAGCTCCTGCAAAAATTGGCATAAGGTAATAAAATGATTTAATATTTTAATTAAATCAAAACAAATGTCAGAAAAATTAGAAAACAGAAAAAGAGGAGAAACTTACCTGGGCCTCCTCCCTGTGCGGCCTGGCCGGCCCAGCAGCCAGCAGGCGGCCCAACCCGCTTCCTCCTCTGTCGTCTTCTCCACCTCGCCAAGCAGCTGCGTGCCCGACGCGCGCGCGCTCCGCCGCGCCACGCCACCAGCCTCCCTGCCTGCCTGCCTCTCCCCTCCTCGTCTGGACGCCCGGGAGACGCCACGCAGCCACCCCGACCTCTCTTGCACTCTCCCTCGCCCTCCTTCTCTCCCCCCTGCTCTCCCTCGCACACCTGAGCGCCATCACCGCCGCCGCTCACCATTGCCGCGGCCACCGGCCTCCCCTCGCCTATCCGACACGCGCAGAAGCTCCGCCACGACTTCCTCGTCTCCTCCGTCAAGCCACAAGACGCCGGACGCCCTGTGGAGCCGCCGTCGCCGTCGTCTTCCACCTCGGGCTCCGACCACCACCGCCGTCGATTCGCCGCACGCAGGACGTCCCCGAGCCCGTTTCGACGCCCGCTGCAACCACGGTGAGCTCCGCCACCGTTTCCCCCTCCCCGCTTGGTCACCCGCACGCCGTAGCCTTTCCCCACCACGGCCGAAGCTTCCCGCCGCCGTCCATGCCGCCGTCGTCGTCTCGGCCCGCCTCCGCCCAAACCGAGCACCCCATCATGCTCCCGGTGCCACGAGGGTGCCACCGAGCCCCTCAGGTGGCCTCCCCGTGCCCCGCAGCCCGATTCCGCTTGCGCCCGAACTCCGGCCGCCGCCCAAGTGGTCGCTGCCGTCGATTTAGGCCGTCTCCGGTGAAACGGAGGGCACCAGTGGATGCACGCGAGCCCCAGCTTCCCGCGTGTGCCCTCCGCTGCTCGATTGGGCGCCGGAGTGGCAATCCCGCGCCCTCCGCCGCGTTTGCTGCCGCCGGCGGCTAAACGCCGGCGTGTTAGCCCCAGTTGACCAGGGGGTTTGACCTCCCCTGGCTCAATGACAAGTGGGGCCCGTCCCTGCTAATTCTAGTTTAGGATTAGTTTAAATCTAATTAACCTCTGTTTTTAACCATGACACTGACAGTGGGCCCCAGCGCCACTAACCTTTTTAATTAGGATTGTACTAACCCTGTTTAACCCCCTGTCACTGACGTGTGGACCCCACACGTCAGGTTTGACCCTAGCCAGCCGAAGTTGACTTGCTGACGTCATGCCTACTCAATGCTGACGCAATATATATTTTCTGGAATTATAATAAATCAGGAAATTCCAGAAATTGATTTAAACTTCAAAAATTCATAGAAATTCAACCGTAGCTCAGATTAAAATAATTTATATATGAAAAATTATCAGAAAAATGTAATCTATCCATCTGTACTAGTTTCATGCATGACAAACCAACTTATACATGCTGAATATGAGGAAACACATTATGGCATATATAAGAGCTTACTTTGGAGATGCATTTGAGCTTATGGTTCAAATGAACTTCAAACCAAATGAGTACTAGTTGCATTAACTCAAACAGCATCACATCTTCATGCCATGTTCATGCATCATATTGTTGCATATGTTTGTTTATTGATTGCCGACACTGTTCCTTCTCGATAGGTCTTGCTCCGGAGACGTTCCAGAGTACCTGTCTGTGAAGCAGTGCCTCCCTTGTTGATTTACCAGGCAAGCAAACCCCCTTGTTCATTTCGATAAAACCCTACGCTCTCGCTCCTGCTCTCAGTTATTGCATTAGGACAACAACGATTCATCTGCTACTTTGTGCTGCGGTAGTTGAACCCATTCCTCTGCATGACCTGTCATTGCCACAGTAAATAGTTGAAACCCACTAGAATGTGTAGGAGTTCATTGAGCCATGTTGTGTTCCTACCATGCTATGCCTGCTATTGCTTAGAGTTGTGTCAGGTCTGGTTCATTGGGAATGAATTGGAGTGTTACGATATGTTCTGATGCTGAGAGTGAAGTGTGTGAACACGATTTGGTAAAGGTAGCGGTGAGAGGCCATGTAGGAGTACATGGTGGGTTGTCTCACTGGAACCGTCCTTAAGCACTGAGTTCTATGTATGTTGTCCAATGACTCGATACTACCACACATTGGAATGCTTAAGTGCCCCTCTCGACTTATTAACCGACTTGATCTCTGTCCAGGAGTCGCAACTAGTTTCTGGTGTTTGTAGGTAGTGCTATTTTTCTACCAAGTGGCACCCGGCAGGGTGGGCTTGGGACAGACTAGGCACACGTGGCCTGGTGTACCGAGTGGCACCCGGATGGTGGGCTTGGGAACCCTGCTCACATCGTTTGGGGCCGTGAGCGACACCCCGGCCGGATCTCCTTGCGGATGGAACCCGAATAGGCGATAAACCTGGGCTAGAGTCTTATGTGGTTAGTCAGGTCGTGGCCGACACCCTCGCCAGGCTTCCGCTTGAAGGTTGCCGAGATACATAACGTGTACATGGCGGTAAGTGGCGAGAGCGTGTGTGAAGAAGTACACCCCTGCAGGGTTAACATGATCTATTCGAATAGCCGGGTCCGCGGTTATGGACTTCTTGGATGCTTACATGGTACATAGACAACTTGAAGTGGATACTATAAAATTCTCAAGACAAGTGTGAGTGCTATGGATGGCCTTCTCGTAGGGAGACGGGGATGAATCCATAGTAGTGTATTGTGTGGTGATTAGTGGACTCGTGTGCGCCATATCACCTCAAGAAGTTCTGGTAGTCGTAGAACAGGATAGCCACAGAGTCAAAGCTGGCTTGCTGCAACTAAACCCCACATTACCCCCTTGATACAAATGCATGTATGATAGGATCTGATGTAAGTCTTGCTGAGTACCTTTGTACTCATGTTGCTTTATTTATGTTTTTGCAGCGGAGACTTCGGTCTTACTAGTGTTCTCATGGACTTCGACAAGTAGCTTGTACCTCAGCTACGATCTTGATCGGACATTGTAGATAGTCAGGCTTTCAGCCTTTTTCATTTATAGATGTCTGTACTCAGACATGTAATGCTTCCGTTTGTTGCTGGATTGCTCTGAATGTTGGGTCATGTGACCCCTGTTTGTAATAATGCTATGATGGCTCTTTGAGCCTTATCTATATGAGTTGTTGAGTTGTGTTGTGATGCCATGTTGTACAGCACATACTTGCATGTTATGCGTACGTGTAATGTGTATTGCTATGTGTGGGATCTGACTATCTAGTTGTTTATCCTTAGTAGCCTCTCTTACCAGGAAATGTCTCCTAGTGTTTCCTCTGAGCCCTGGTAGCTTGCTACTGCTCCGGAACACTTAGGCTGGCCGGCATGTGTCCTTCTTCGTTCCTGCGTCTGTCCCTTCGGGGAAATGTCACGCGATGAATACTGGAGTCCTGTTAGCCTGCTACAGCACGGTTCACCGGAGTCCTGTTAGCCCAGTGCTACAGCCTGGATTCACTCGCTGATGACTGACACGTTCGATGCTGGGTCATGGATGCCTGTCCCTGTAAGTTAGTGCCACTTTGGGTTTACAACTAGCCATGTCAGCCCGGGCTCCTTATCATATGGATGCTAGCGACACTGTCATATACGTGTGCCAAAAGGCGCAAACGGTCCCGGGCAAAGGTAAGGCGACACCCGTGGGGATACCGTGCGTGAGGCCGCAAAGTGATATGAGGTGTTACATGCTAGATCGATGTGGCATTGAGTCGGGGTCCTGACACCTTTTGCGACAAGTCGAGCTTTGTAGACAGTAATATTACCATCAGCGTCAGTCTTCTTCTTGAAGATCCATTTATTCTCAATTGCTTGCCGATTATTGGGCAAGTCAACCAAAGTCCATACTTTGTTCTCATACATGGATCCCATCTCAGATTTCACGGCTTCAAGCCATTTTGCGGAATCTGGGCTCACCATCGCTTCTTCATAGTTCGTAGGTTCATCATGATCTAGTAGCATGACATCCAGAACAGGATTACCATACCACTCTGGCGCGGATCTTACTCTGGTTGATCTATGAGGTTCAGTAGTATCTTGTTCTGAAGTTTCATGATCATTATCATTAGCTTCCTCATTAATTGGTGTAGGTGTCACAGAAACTGGTTTCTGTGATGTACTACTTTCCAATAAGGGAGCAGGTATAGTTACCTCGTCAAGTTCTACTTTCCTCCCGCTCACTTCTTTCGAGAGAAACTCCTTCTCTAGAAAGTTTCCGAATTTAGCAAGAAAAGTCTTGCCTTCGGATCTATGATAGAAGGTATATCCAATAGTTTCCTTTGGATATCCTATGAAGACACATTTCTCCGATTTGGGTTCGAGCTTATCAGGTTGAAGTTTTTTCATATAAGCATCGCAGCCCCAAACTTTCAGAAACGACAACTTTGGTTTCTTGCCAAACCACAGTTCATATGGCGTCGTCGCAATGGATTTTGATGGTGCCCTATTTAACGTGAATGTGGCCGTCTCTAGAGCATATCCCCAAAACGATAGCGGTAAATCAGTAAGAGACATCATAGATCGCATCATATCTAGTAAAGTACGATTACGACGTTCGGACACACCATTACGCTATGGTGTTCCGGGTGGCGTGAGTTGCGAAACTATTCCACATTGTTTTAAATGTACACCAAACTCGTAACTCAAATATTCTCCTCCACGATCAGATCGTAGGAATTTTATTTTCTTGTTACGATGATTTTAAACTTCACTCTGAAATTCTTTGAAATTTTCAAATGTTTCAGACTTATGTTTCATTAAGTAGATATACCCATATCTGCTTAAGTCATCTGTGAAGGTGAGAAAATAACGATATCCGCCACGAGCCTCAACATTCATCGGACCACATACATCTGTATGTATGATTTCCAATAAATCTGTTGCTCTCTCCATAGTACTGGAGAACGGTGTTTTTGTCATCTTACCCATAAGGCACGGTTCGCAAGTACCAAGTGATTCATACTCAAGTGGTTCCAAAAGCCCATCAGTATGGAGTTTCTTCATGCGCTTTATACCGATATGACCCAAACGGCAGTGCCACAAATAAGTTGCACTATCATTATCAACTCTGCATCTTTTGGTTTCAACACTATGAATATGTGTGTCACTACTATCGAGATTTAATAAGAATAGACCACTCTTTAAGGGTGCATGACCATAAAAGATATTACTCATGTAAATAGAATAACCATTATTCTCTGATTTAAATGAATAACCGTCTCGCATCAAACAAGATCCAGATATAATGTTCATGCTTAACGCTGGCACCAAATAACAATTATTTAGGTCTAATACTAATCCCGAAGGTAGATGTAGAGGTAGCGTGCCGACTGCGATCACATCGACTTTGGAACCATTTCCCACGCGCATCGTCACCTCGTCCTTAGCCAATCTTCGCTTAATCCGTAGTCCCTGTTTCGAGTTGCAAATATTAGCAACAGAACCAGTATCAAATACCCAGGTGCTACTGCGAGCATTAGTAAGGTACACATCAATAACATGTATATCACATATACCTTTGTTCACCTTGCCATCCTTCTTATCCGCCAAATACTTGGGGCAGTTCCGCTTCCAGTGACCAGTCTGCTTGCAGTAGAAGCACTCAGTTTCAGGCTTAGGTCCAGGTTTGGGTTTCTTCTCTTGAGTAGCAACTTGCTTGCTGTTCTTTTTGAAGTTCCCCTTCTTCTTCCCTTTGCCCTTTTTCTTGAAACTAGTGGTCTTGTTGACCATCAACACTTGATGCTCCTTCTTGATTTCTACCTCCGCAGCTTTCAGCATTGCGAAGAGCTCGGGAATAGTCTTATTCATCCCTTGCATATTATAGTTCATCACGAAGCTCTTGTAGCTTGGTGGCAGTGATTGGAGAATTCTGTCAATGACGCAATCATCTGGAAGATTAACTCCCAATTGAATCAAGTGATTATTATACCCAGACATTTTGAGTATATGCTCACTGACAGAACTGTTCTCCTCCATCTTGCAGCTATAGAACTTATTGGAGACTTCATATCTCTCAATCCGGGCATTTGCTTGAAATATTAACTTCAACTGCTGGAACATCTCATATGCTCCATGACATTCAAAACGTCGTTGAAGTCCCGGTTCTAAGCCGTAAAGCATGGCACACTGAACTATCGAGTAGTCACCAGCTTTGCTCTGCCAGACGTTCATAACATCTGGTGTTGCTCCAGCAGCAGGCCTGGCACCCAGCGGTGCTTCCAGGACGTAATTCTTCTGTGCAGCAATGAGGATAATCCTCAAGTTACGGACCCAGTCCGTGTAATTGCTACCATCATCTTTCAACTTTGCTTTCTCAAGGAACGCATTAAAATTCAACGGAACAACAGCACGGGCCATCTATCTACAATCAAACATAAACAAGCAAGATACTATCAGGTACTAAGTTTCATGATAAATTTAGGTTCAATTAATCATATTACTTAAAGAACTCCCACTTAGATAGACATCCCTCTAATCCTCTAAGTGATTACGTGATCCAAATCAACTAAACCATGTCCGATCATCACGTGAGATGGAGTAGTTTCATTGGTGAACATCACTATGTTGATCATATCTACTATATGATTCACGCTCGACCTTTCGGTCTCCGTGTTCCGAGGCCATATCTGTATATGCTTGGCTCGTCAAGTATAACCTGAGTATTCTGCGTGTGCAACTGTTTTGCACCCGTTGTATTTGAACGTAGAGCCTATCACACCCGATCATCACGTGGTGTCTCAGCACGAAGAACTTTCACAACGGTGCATACTCAGGGAGAACACTTCTTGATAATTAGTGAGAGATCATCTTATAATGCTACCGTCAATCAAAGCAAGATAAGATGCATAAAAGATAAACATCACATGCAATCAATATAAGTGATATGATATGGCCATCATCATCTTGTGCTTGTGATCTCCATCTTCGAAGCACCGTCGTGATCACCATCGTCACCGGTGCGACACCTTGATCTTCATCGTAGCATCATTGTCGTCTCGCCAATCTTATGCTTCCACGACTATCGCTACCGCTTAGTGATAAAGTAAAGCATTACAGCGCGATTGCATTGCATACAATAAAGCGACAACCATATGGCTCCTGCCAGTTGCCGATAACTCGGTTACAAAACATGATCATCTCATACAATAAAATTTAGCATCATGTCTTGACCATATCACATCACAACATGCCCTGCAAAAACAAGTTAGACGTCCTCTACTTTGTTGTTGCAAGTTTTACGTGGCTGCTACGGGCTTAAGCAAGAACCAATCTTACCTACGCATCAAAACCACAACGATAGTTTGTCAAGTTGGTGCTGTTTTAACCTTCGCAAGGACCGGGCGTAGCCATACTCGGTTCAACTAAAGTTGGAGAAACTATCACCCGCTAGCCACCTTTGTGCAAAGCACGTCGGGAGAACCGTTCTCGTGTAAGCGTATGCGTAATGTCGGTCCGGGCCGCTTCGTCCAACAATACCGCTGAACCAAAGTATGACATGCTGGTAAGCAGTATGACTTATATCGCCCACAACTCACTTTTGTTCTACTCGTGCATATAACATCAACACATAAAACCTAGGCTCGGATGCCACTGTTGGGGAACGTAGTAATTTCAAAAAAAATTCCTACGCACACGCAAGATCATGGTGATGCATAGCAATGAGAGGGGAGAGTGTGATCTACGTACCCTTGTAGACCGACAGCGGAAGCGTTAGCACAACGCGGTTGATGTAGTCGTACGTCTTCATGGCCCGACCGATCAAGCACCGAAACTACGGCACCTCCGAGTTCTAGCACACGTTCAGCTCGATGACGATCCCCGGACTCCGATCCAGCAAAGTGTCGGGGAAGAGTTCCGTCAGCACGACGGCGTGGTGAAGATCTTGATGTACTACCATCGCAGGGCTTCGCCTAAGCACCGCTACAATATTATCGAGGATTATGGTGGAAGGGGGCACCGCACACGGCTAAGAATATGATCACGTGGATCAACTTGTGTGTCTAGGGGTGCCCCCTGCCCCCGTATATAAAGGAGCAGGGGGAGGTGCGGCCGGCCAGGAGGAGGGCGCGCCAGGAGGAGTCCTACTCCCACCGGGAGTAGGATTCCCCCCCTTTCCTAGTTGGAATAGGATTCGGGAGGGGGAAAGAGGAGAGAGAGAAGGAAGGGGGGCGGCGCCCCCCTCTCCTTGTCCTATTCGGACTAGGGGGGAGGGGCGTGCGGCCCAGCCCTGGCCACCTCTCCTCTCTTCCACTAAAGCCCACTAAGGCCCATATACCTCCCGGGGGGTTCCGGTAACCTCCCGGTACTCCGGTAAAATCCCGATTTCACCCGGAACACTTCCGATATCCAAATATAGGCTTCCAATATATCAATCTTTATGTCTCGACCATTTCGAGACTCCTCGTCATGTCCGTGATCACATCCGGGACTCTGAACAAACTTCGGTACATCAAAATGCATAAACTCATAATATAACTGTCATCAAAACCTTAAGCGTGCGGACCCTATGGGTTCGAGAACAATGTAGACATGACCGAGACACGTCTCCGGTTAATAACCAATAGCGGAACCTGGATGCTCATATTGGCTCCCACATATTCTACGAAGATCTTTATCGGTCAGACCGCATAACAACATACGTTGTTCCCTTTGTCATCGGTATGTTACTTGCCCGAGATTCGATCGTCGGTATCTCAATACCTAGTTCAATCTCGTTACAGGTAAGTCTCTTTACTCGTTTCGTAATACATCATCCTGCAACTAACTCATTAGTTGTAATGCTTGCAAGGCTTATGTGATGTGCATTACTGAGAGGGCCCAGAGATACCTCTCCGACAATCGGAGTGACAAATCCTAATCTCGAAATACGCCAACCCAACATGTACCTTTGGAGACACCTGTAGAGCTCCTTTATAATCACCCAGTTACGTTGTGACGTTTGGTAGCACACAAAGTGTTCCTCCGGCAAACGGGGGTTGCATAATCTCATAGTCATAGGAACATGTATAAGTCATGAAGAAAGCAATAGCAACATACTAAACGATCGGGTGCTAAGCTAATGGAATGGGTCATGTCAATCACATCATTTTCCTAATGATGTGATCCCATTAATCAAATGACAACACATGTCTATGGTTAGGAAACATAACCATCTTCGATTAACGAGCTAGTCAAATAGAGGCATACTAGTGACATTTGGTTTGTCTATGTATTCACATAAGTATTATGTTTCCGGATAATACAATTCTAGCATGAATAATAAACATTTATCATGATATAAGGAAATAAAATAATAACATTATTATTGCCTCTAGGGCATATTTCCTTCAGGGGGGTCTCCGAGTCGTCCACGAGATAGGGGGGCGCGCCCAGGGGGTAGGGCACGCCCTCCAGCCTCGTGGATGGCTCAGGACTCTTCTGACCCAACTCTTTTACTCCGGGGGCTTCTTTTGGTCCATAAAAATCATCAAAAATTGGCACGTGAATTGGACTCCATTTGGTATTCCTTTTCTGTAAAACTCAAAAATAAGGAAAAAAACAGAAACTGACACTGGGCTCTAGGTTAATAGGTTAGTCCCAAAAATCATATAAAATAGTATATAAATGCATATAAAACATCCAAGATAAATAATGTAATAGCATTGAACAATAAAAAATTATAGATACGTTGGAGACGTATCAATCTACAACTTGGAAGAAATACAAACTTGAACTTTTCTAAGAAAGCATATGGGAGATCCAGTCTCATCGTCCACCTGGGATGCAAAAACAGTTCCTTCTGATTCAGGTATGTTTAGTTGTACAAGACATGTATATGTATGCTGGACATGCTTTTCTTGACTCTATAATACTTTGACTTGCATATCATTTATTTTTTCTGTTGTTGCGAATCATAAATTACAGTATATAAGTACATCACGATGTTCACATTGTTCGAACTGTATAATTATTGTCTTCATATTACAACTTTTGGATGTCAGATGTAATTATGCTTTTGTAAATATTAAAATGGTGCATACACATGTGTTTTCTTATGCTTGTCAACTTGTGCCGGAAACAATATAATTGTTGTATTTCATTCTGTCGCCTTTTGGTCAATGATCATTTTGATGTGTTTGGAATGCTGGAGGTGCACTGGAATTTTGTAGATTTCAGCTTTGTTGGTACCATTTGCTCTTTCTTTATTCTTATGTATATATTACTGGGAAGATATTAGTGCGTTGCTAAGTGTACCACACTAATTCTCTAGAGTACTGATAAATTAATAATTGATCCGCACATGCTGGGTTAGCTGTTCCAATGTGCGAGAGGGATTCGCCAATCGCCGCACGTTTGATGTACATGACCTGGGAAAACCCTGGACGCCAATCCCCTCTTGTCTGTGGTGAAGATGGTTGAACCGGAGCAGATCAGTTGTTGCATATTTTTATACCACTCAATCCATATGTTTCATCATCTGTAGAACACCAGAGAAGGGATATGTTGTTGTGCATGAGGTATTAATAAAGTTTTCTTTGTTCTGGTGGATTTGGTGCGTTGGGTTGCTATGTATGATAAATATATTTTCCTTAGATTGCTCTTGTGTTTTTTTGTTATCTCTAAATTACATGCAAGACACAAGACTTAAGATAAGATTATCTTATCAACTGAGCCACACCTCTACCTTCAATATATGCATGCTTGCTGAAAATACATGCATTTTGCTATAAATTATGCAGGTACCGGCCGGCTCTTATGATCCTTGTAGCAAACGTTACGTACATGGGTACCTCAATCATGTGGCGGATCTAGAATTTGACCATCGTGGGGTCAACATTACAAAGGGTGGCAGTTTTTTTTGTCAAAACACATTGCAAAAAATTAATAAAGTACTGAATATGCATATGAATGCAGTAATAAAAAAATTCTGCAAATGTGGGTGTGTGGGGGGGGGGGCATGGCCCCCACCACCCCACCCCTATATCCGCCATTGTCAATCATCCTCGGGTGCAAGAGGCCATGCGTGCTAGACCAACAGAGTGGTCACACTGCACATAAGATTAATTGCTTGACTAGGACAGCAAACTGTGAAAGTAAAGCAAACCACCTTTGCAGCAAATAAACTCCCCTAACTGACGCTCGATCTACTACTTTTGCAGCAAACTGAAGTCGAATGATGGACCGACGTTGATGCTGCCAACCCTTAAGTGGTTGATGGAGCACAACCTCCCGGTGTGGCTGTACAGGTAACGCCGAACCCAACACTGAACCACAAGCAAGATCTGCCAGAGTGTGTAACAGCGGAAAGTTTTTCTTATTTCACCGGCGACTTTGACTCCGTATGCCCATTCACCGCCATGAGGTACACCCTACATGCCCTCGGACTTGATGTCACGGAGCCATGGCGCCCATGGACAGTAAACAACGAGGTAGACTGAGCGCTAACGTTGCAGTTGTCAGTGGAGATTATCACTTTGTGACAATGCTGCTCTGCTTTGTTGCAGGCTGGAGGGTACATTCAGGGGTACAATTGTGGGCTGGTGTTTGTGACCGTCAGGGGTGCGGGGCACATGGTTCCTGCCTACCAGCCCGAGCGAGCTCTGGTGTTGATCAGTGCCTTCCTCAATGAAACACTTTCACCGCGCTATGACATGTGAACCAATCAACTAGAAATTGCGTTCATGAAATGCTTAAGAACCACACACTGCGTGTCGTCAAGGATGCAGCCATGTAATCATGCATGTAATATGTCATTGCCTTTAATACTGATTACAAACTCTTAAACGTCAGGTCTCCAATAGGAGGCGGGCTACTACTAAATGTCGATTCTACTAAACGTTAGCTTCATAATAATTGTACTAATATTTGATAGAGCACAATGAGGAAAAGGAAATCTTGTCGAACTAGCTAGAAAATACGTTCAACTGTCTTTCCGAGGCCAAAATTATCGTCAAGCGTTCCACTAAGGGGGCTGCTAAATCTCAGTCGATTGAGACTTGTAGATGAGTCAGCTGTTGGATCAAAACATTGCTTTAGGATTCGTCAGCACTGCTTTTCCCATGTAGTATCGGGCCATTATGGTGTTTTTTTGTTTTGTTTATTTTTTTCCCGTGTTGGGCACGGATGCACCATGAACTGAGCGTGAGGGAGGGTCTCTTGTCTATTGGCCTTTTTCCTGGATGTGTAAGAGATCTTGTGTCCGAGCCATACATTTTTCTTAAAAAAGTTAATCTATACGTTGTTTATTCTGTTTGGTGGTTCATTTTAGTTTTATTAGTGTTCCACTCAAGATCAAACTAGGCATTCTTACTATTTCTAATTGATAAGGCAAGTTGTAAAAAAGAACAGGACGTCTTCATTTTCCCTTTTTCATTGTTGTTTCTTATTTTGTCCTTTTTTATGTTCTTGTAGAGACTCTCCTCCGACACTTAGTGGGTCATTTTTTGTCCTTTTTCAATGTTCATGTCAATTTTTATTTTTATGTTTCCTTTTTATGTTCATGTCCTTTTTGTTTTTTATGTTCATTTTCCATTTTCTTGTTAATTTATCCTTTCCCTTTTTTGTTCTTATTTCTGTGTGTTTTGGGTTTGATTTTTTTCATTTTCTAATTAAGGGTGTCCTTCTTTCCAAACTCGTCATCAAGTGGTACGCCAGTCTCCCACACGCAACCACCAAGTGTAAAACATGTGTGCAACTAAGGGTGCTAGAGGCTAGGTGCATAGGTGGCCGGTCGACATATTTATATTTTTTCCACATAAAAATAGGTATATTTATTATTTAGTGTTTCCCTGGTTTATTTTTAATTCATTTTGCACAACTGTTGGTCACTCGTCGTATGTGTGCAACTATGTTGATTTTTTTCTACGAAAAACATTACCTCCTGTTGAAGATGAGATGGATGCATGTAGTTGCATGTTTTTCACATGTGTGCAACCAAATTTGTTATTTTTTTTATTTTTTGCATTTTGTTTTTGTTGACGGTAATTTTCTTTCCTATTTTCCCTTTTCTACATTTTTCCTTCTATATTTTTCCTTTCTATTTTTTTCTTTTATTTATTATTATCTTTTGTTTTGATTTTTTATTGTATAAATTGTTTTTTATTTGCCACCTAGTTGCATGTTTGCCCTGGATGTGCAACTGTGCTATTATACCCTACATGCATCTGCAAGTGTCTCACCTAACTGCAACTGCAACTCATTGATGTTTTGTTTTATTGAAGTGGGGTAGTTGTATGCCTGCTACTAGTGACGCAACTTCAAGTGCCGCCTCCGACTGCAACTGTGTCTCTTCAACGCGGCTGCAACTCTGTGTTTTTTACCGAGGGGGGGGGGCTCAATGCTGTTTTGTCCAAGGGAGGGGGCAGCAGCATGTTTGCCACTAGGCACGCAACTGCAAGTGTCCCCTTTGGCCGTGACTCTATATTGGTTTGTTGGAAGGAGGGAAGTTGCATGTCTACCAATAGGCATGCAATTGCAAGTGTCTTCGCTAACTGCAGCTGCAACTCAATGATGTTTTGTTTCATGGAAGCGGGGCAGTTGCATGGCTGTTATTAGTCACACAACTGCAGTTGTCGTCCCCGACTGCAACTGCATGTCTTCAACGCGGCTGCAATTCTGTGTTGTTTTATCGAGAAGGGAGGCGAGTTGCATGGCTTCCAATAGGCACGCAACTGCAAGTGTGCCCCACGATTGCAACCGCAACTCAATTTGTTTTTGTTCCAGGGGAGGGGCTGTTGCATGTTTGCTACTAGGCACGCAACTGCAAGTGTCGCCTCCGATTGTAACTCTTTGTTGTTTTTTGGGGGAGGAGGGCAGTTGCATGTCTGCCAATAGGCACGCAAGTGCAAGTGGGCCATTAACTGTAATTGCAACTCATTTTTTGTTCCACGGGAGTGAGATAGTTGCATGTCTCCTACTAGTCACGCAATTGCAAGTGTCACCCTCGACTGCAACTGCATGTCTTCAACGCGGCTGCAATTCCGTGTTGTTTTATCGGAAAGGGAGATAGGTTGCATGTCTTTCAATAGGCACGCAGCTGCGAGTGTGTCCCCTGGCTGCAATCGCAACTCAATGGTGTTTTGTCATAGGGGGAAAAGTTGCAGTATGCTACTAGGCACGCAACTGCAAGCATTGCCCCGAGTGCAATTGCATGTCTTCCAACAAACACGCAACTGCAAATGTGCCTTCTGATTGCAACTGCAACTCAGTGGTGTTTTGTTCGCGGGAAGGGAGGCAATTGCAGTTTTCTACTAGGCATGCAACTGCAAGTTTTACCCGACTGCAATTATATCTCTTCGAGGCGAGTGCAACTCTATTTTGTCAGGGAGGAGGGAAGTTGCATATTCGTTAGCCAACCGCAATTGCATGTCCGTCGCCCATGTGAAAACTATTTTTTCCACTTTTTAAATATTTGTCAGCCAATTTAATTGTTTTTCCTTTTTCAAAATATTTGCAATTAGGTGGCACACACGTCAGCCACATGCACTTGTCCGTCTACCCAGTCGCACACATGTCGGCCACATGCAATTGCATGTCCTCGATCGCACACAATTACATGTGGTTCCCATGCAACTTACTTTTCACCTTTCAAAATAATATTGATATCCAATTACACATTAGTCGGCTGCATATAGTTGCTTATCTATCGGTCACAGATAATTAAATTGTCTTCTTCTTTTAATTTTGTTTGTTTTTCTATTTTTTTACATTAAAGATTGTTTTTGTCATTTAAAAATACAAAATAATTTTTGAAAGAAATGATAAAAGGAAAAAAATAACAAGATGACACGAAAAGAAGGAGAGCATTAAAAAATCTAGCGACAAAATTAAGAGCTACAATGTACTGTGCAGCAATACACCAAACGGAACAATCTTCTGGCAATCTAGTAAAAAGCAAGCACAAATAAAGAAAGAAAAAAAACACATGCACAACAACTGGACGATGACAATACAGCCCAACACCAGCCCATGTGGCAAGCCAACGCAGGCCAACGCAGAACGAACACGAAAACCGAACTCCACACACGCGAACAGAGTTAAACATGGGATCAATTTACATATGACGTCAGTTGACTTAGACTTCGCGAAGTCTAATTATCTAACGATTTATGTGACGAAATTGCTAGCTAGGATGAGCTATTGATTGTTTGCAAAATATTCTAGCAGCTAGCCCTACTTGCTCAGCTCAACATCAGTTCGAAATCAAACACCAAAAAAGCCAAATCGATCAGAAACCGCGCAGAAGATATTGAATAGATTATTGTTCTACCTTAATATTGCAGCTCTAGGCCAAAACTTCTTTTTTCCCTAGAACAATCCAGCTAGACGACCATGGCGATCGAGTCATTTTAGGTGTCTTAGTGGTGCTAGTTCTTCGTAATAGTAGTAATGTACTTTACATGACCAGTCACTACATCTAGCTCACCTAAGAAGCCGTCGTCGTCTACCTTCTTTCCCTAGCAAGAGCTACAGCTACTGCGTGCGCGCCTCCGGTTGTCGTGCGATGGGCGTGTCAACCTCCTATCTTCAGCTGACCTGTTGCTGGTTCCCGTAGACCGGGTACGCGCCGTAGGCAGCAGCGTACATGCCCGGGTCAGGGAACGGTGCCGCGGGGTAGCCGTACCCGTTGTAGAACGGCGAGGGCGCGTAGTACATCCCATTGTTCCACTGGTTGCCGTTGTCACTCCTCAACTGCAAGGAAGAGATGCAGTAGCGTCAGGTTCTTGGGTTATGTTGGCTGCACAATTTTACTGTTTAAGGAGGGAGGGAAGGCAACATGAGCATATGACAGTACCTGCTTGTTTGCTGGATTGCGACCCCATGAAAGGCGCACGGTCTGTTTCCCGATGGTGCTCCCGTTTAGCCCTTGCAATGCATCTTCTGCATTCTTTCTGTGAAAGGGAAAAACGTTGACAGCATTAATCGATCGAATTCCATCATGGTGACAGAGCCAATTTAACCAAACAAATATTGTATGTGGGGAGGAACTGAAAAGTATAAAAGTCCATGGCCAATAATCCATACCTCTGAAGAAACTGCACGAACCCGCACTGTTTCCCAACTGGAATCTTCACAGAGGAAATCTCACCATACTGGGAGAAGGTTTGCTTAAGATCATCTTCACTGACATTTGGGTCAAGCCCACCGACAAATACCTAAGGACAATTAATGAGTTAAACAACGATTATAAGAGAAAAGCTATAACGATGTATATTGCATAAGTTACAGCTAATGCATCTGTACTCACAGTTGTGTTTGTCAAATCTCTGTCTGATCGAGCGGATGAACCAGTAGATCCAGAAGTACCTACACCAACATTTTTTCAGGAAACAGAAAAACAGTCACAGCTATGCAAACAACATTAAATGGTTCCTGTAGAATTTTTTATCTAGAAGAATAATGTTAATAGCAATTCACAAGTTCTCAGATTTTATTTGACTAATCAATAATATCCTCTAAAGTATGAACTTATGTCATTATCACAAATACAAACCCACTTTCCAAAAAGGTAGTGCGGAAAATCAGCAAGGCATGAATGCAGAGCAAAAACAGTTTTCTAACATAGATAGTGTTAAGTGTGAACTATATTCTGAACGAATCTCCCTCCCAAACAAATGCTGAATGTAAACAAGTCCAGATGTGTGATAAAGTACAAGTGAAAATTTCAAGTTAAAGTGGCAAAGAGATGCTAAAGAGCAGGGAACTAACTAAAAGTAGTCCCACCTAGAAACCAGAACTTCTACGAATGGTTAAAATCAAAATCATTGGAATCAGCGCTAGCTCGGATGGCTAGAGCTTATGGGTGTAAGCTAGCCCACCCGCATTCGATCCACAGGAAGGTCTCATTTCTACCTAAATAACGAACAGTTAAGGGAGGGAACTTTCCCCTTTAACCACGTTTTAAAATCATTGGAATCTCGCCCCATCAGTAATACAACAGCCAGGCTCATATGTTTGCATATAGGTAGAGGGTTGTGTGGATTTAGTTTCAGACTATCTCAAAAGAAAACGTAAATTAACAGGGAAAGAACACAACCAAATCAAGGAACCTCCATTCAGTTGGGCCAATAATTAATTCAGAGCACATAGGAACTGAGAAACTTGTTAACCAACCTGAAGATTTTCTGGGAGTTGCAGGGCCAATCCTCATGGGCCTAGTTGAGCAATACACTCCATTCATCTCGGTCATGGCGTTTGTCTTCTCACTATCATCTCCAAACCGCACAAAGCCATAGCCCTTGGATCTACCAGTGTTAGCATCAATAACAACTTTTGCACCTTTGACAGAGGAGTACCTGCTGGAGAAAGTCTCTAGCAATGCAGTATCATTGACATCAGAGGCAAGATCGCCTACAAATATGGAATGATCTGAAGCAATGTCTGAACGCCTATCCCCCATGCTAAATGATGCCCAGTTTATCCTAAAAGGTTGGTCAGTATTTGGCATTATATGCCCAGCAAAACCATCAAGTACTTTTTCAGCTGCAGCATGACTGTAGAACTCTACAAATCCATATCCTTCTGATTGCCCGGTTTGCTTATTACGAATAACCTTGATTGCGACAACCTACATCATATTCATACACATCAGTACAAGTTTGAGCTTGGATAGTAAGAGCTGTAAATTGCATAAGAAGACACATTGCAATGCAGTCTATGTTCCTCAACTGACTGGACAGTTCAGAATTTCAATTGTCAAGACACAGGCCGGCGAAACAGCCCAGCAAAACGTTCGGTTTAACGCTGCTAAAAACGATGAGCATTTTTGTCCTCATATAAACCCCATGTGTCATCAAGTCTTTTCTCCATTGTTCTGGAGGTGACAACGTCGCACCACGTTTTAGCTGCTACAAAATGATGAAAATGGAAGTGCAGCAAAGACAGACAGTACATGAAACTGGAGCCTATAAAGGAATCGTTTGTAAGCTCAGCTTGATGACATTTACTATGTTAGTGGACACGAAAATGGAAGAGCAAAAGGTGCTACTCCCATTCAAGCAGAAACCCTCATTTTCTATCACAATAGTTGAATATTCAGAGCTCAGTTCTTCTAAAGTGTAAAGCCCTAACTCTAACTGGTTTGAGTGTAGTTTGAGAAAATGTAAATGTCCTCCTTTTCTGCCAAGAAGTAGATCGGCTAGTTTCTACATAGAAGAAGCACGCACCTAATCAGCACATCCCAATCCCCAACGCTGCCAAACTGAAAACGGGCCAATGAGGGGCGAAACAGATGTACGGCCATGGTGCGCCAGGAATCCTGCCGTTACGAGGTAGGCAACCTGGCACATCAGACCAAGCATATCCCCATGACCAGCGCAGGAAAGGATAGGGGGTATCTTGCGTTGCCTCAGCCAATCTAGGGGACTGCGGTTTTCCAGTTTCCGGCCGCAGATCCACGCCTCCCGGGGTGCCCAGCGGTTGCTCGCCCATTTCCTCTTTCCGCACAGTGACCCAATCATTTGTACTGCTGCCCGCGTCTGCGTTCTGCGCTACCCACTGCAGGCCTGCAACTATAGGCCTCTACCCAGTCTTTGTTAAGATCCGCCACTCTCTCTCTCTCTCCCCCGACCTCGCGCGACCCGAGAGACGAATCGCGCCTCTGGAACCTGTCGCCATTTTTCGTGGGATGGGGCGTGATTTAACCACACATTCAGTGTATCTCGCGGGCTTGTCACATCCAAGAAAAGGGTTCCTAGTCAGTGGGGTATGCGAAAGGGAGACGGTGTGTCTCTTTTTGGCAGCTTTGGCTCGGGGGCGGCGTGGACGTGGGCGAGATCTGGGGTTGGGGGAGGAGGAAGGGAGGCGGGCGTGCTCACCTCGCCGGTGTAGCCGAAGCAGGTGTGGAGGTAGTTCTCGTCCATCCAGTAATGGAGGTCGCCGACCCAGATGGTCTTGTTCTCCTCCTGGCCGGGCTGCGCGGCGGGGGCGGGCGAGCCCATGGCGACGTGCGCCGGGCGCGGCTGCAGCGGCGGGGGCGGCGGCGCGACGGCGTGGAACGGCACGAAGTGCGGCGCGAACTGGTGGGGCGGCGCCGGCGCCATCTGGTGCGGCACCACCATGGCCGCGGCGCCCGGCGGCGCGAACGGCATGGCCACCCAATGGGGCGGCGGCGCCAGCGCCGCCACCGCCGGGAGCGGCGCCGCCCCCACCTGCTGCTGCTTCTGCACGTCGCCCCCGCCGTTGGCCGCCGCTGCCACCGTCGCCGCCTGCATGGTGGCCGCAAAACCAAACCTCTCCGCGCGCGTGCGTGCCCGGGCGCCTCCGACGGAGACAATTTGGAGGCAAGGGGAGGGAAGAAGAGGCGGAGGAGGGTGGAGGAGGGAGGAGCAGTAGCAGCTCGCGGCAGGGGGGAGGGAGGTGGCTAAATAAAGCACGCGGCGGCGGGGGATATGGGGGCGCGCGGGCCGTCCGATGGCGCGCGTGGAGGCGCCCCCGGCCGTCCGTCCCCGGCCTTGACCGGATCCACGTCCGTGTCGGCCTGACCCGGCCCCCGCGGGTTACACGTAGAGTCGTTTCTGACTTTCTGGTTTAGGGCGCGGATGCGGATGCACCCTGCCCGTAAATAAATTATTAATGAACTGAAAAACACCACTACCCTGGTTAATTAATTACCGGTTACAATCATATGATAAGTAAGTAAATGGATTTTTTTTCACTCTGTAGTGAACCAGATTCATCTTGGCTGGTCAACGTTGCATGGGTGCTAAATATAGCTTTTGACTGGGAGGTGTAATTTCACGGTTGTTTTTCACGGCTGAGCTGCATGGTCGGTTACGTTGGTTGTGTCATGCTGGTAATTAGGTAGGCTGGTCTAACTCTGCGCTTGCTGCGGGGTTACTAAAATAGACAGTCTCTGGAACTGCTTACTCGGTTACTCCACATAATTTAGCCTGCTCCGGTGACCAGTTTAACCTACATTTTGTGCTCTGGCAACTAACTTGAGTACGCACGCACGCACGCACGCACTTGGCTGCAAAATCTAACCTTGGTCACATGCATGTTGTGTCCTCCGTGGATTCTTCTCCTCTTGTGTGCCCTCCATACATGATGTTTTAGAACTAACACGGTCTACAGAAAAGAGTTAATTACAGGCATTGGGTCAGCTACAAATAATTGAAGTTTTATCCTAAGTCAAGTTTGTTAAAGTTTGACCAAATTTATGGAAATGTTTGCAAAGAACTACAATATCAAGTATATATGATATCAAAATGTATTTCGTGATGAATCTAATGAAGCAAATTTGGTGTTGTAGGTGTTGATATACTTTCATATAAACTTGGTCAATTTAATGAAGTTTGAATTGTATCAAATCAGATTGAACTTCAATTATTTTGAAACGGAAGTAGTACTAACAAGACCGATGTTGACAAGGAATAAACCTACTCCTTAACCCTGTCTGTTGACCGCATTGCCGTCTACCACAACAACAATTCCTCCAAGGATAAGTTCCTAAGCGCCATCCCTTCGAATACTTGAGCATTGCGCTCCGGCTATAGCTTTTTAGACCCTGTTGGGAAACGTAGCATGCAATTTCAAAAAAATACTTACGCTCATGCAAGATCTATCAAGGAGATGCATAGCAACGAGAGGGGGAGAGTGTGTTCGGCGTGCCCTCATAGACCGAAAGCGGAAGCGTTTCACAACACGGTTGATGTAGTCGAACTTCTTCTCGTTCCGACCGATCAAGCACCGAACGTACGACACCTCCAAGTTATGCACACGTTCAGCTCGATGACGTCCCTCAAACTCTTGATCCGGCAAAGTATCGAGGGAGAGTTTCGTTAGCACGACGGTGTGGTGATGGTGATGGTGAAGTAATCCGTGCAGGGCTTCGCCTAAGCACTACGACAATATGACCGAAGGCGTAAACTGTGGAGGGGGGCGCCGCACACGGCTAGGAATCAATGTTGTGTGTTCTAGCGGTGCCCCCCGCCATATATATAGGTGGGAGAGGGAGGGGAGCAACAAGGGGCGCCACAAGTAGGAGGGATCCTACTTGGGCGCCTCCTCCAAGTCGGGCTCCCCCCTTCCATATGCATCGGAGGGGGAAGGAAAGAGAGGGGGAGGGGAAGGAAAGGGGGAGGCCGAATCCTCCCCTTTCCTTCTCCCTTCCCTCCTTTCCTTTCCCTCCTATTTCGGCCTATAGGGGGTGCACCGTCCCCTTAGGGGCTGGTCTGTCCCTCTCTAGGCCCATTAGTCCCATATAGTTTGCCGGGGGTTGCCCGGAACCCCTTCCGTTGACCTGATACGTACCCGGTACCCCCCGAACACTTCCGATGTCCGAATACTATCGTCCTATATATGAGTCTTTACCTCTCGACCATTTTGAGACTGCTCGGCATGTCCGTGATCTCATCCGGGACTCCGAACAACATTCGGTCACCAAATCACATAACTCATGTAATACAAAATCGTCATCGAATGTTAAACGTGCGGACCCTATGGGTTCGAGAACTATGTAGACATGACCACGACACCTCTCCGGTTAATAACCAACAATGGAACCTGGATGCTCATATTGGTTCCCACATATTCTACAAATATCTTTATCGTTCATACCGTAATGAGAACATATGTTATTCCCCTAGTCATCGGTATGTTACTTGCCCGAGATTCGATCGCCCGTATCTTCATACCTAGTTCAATCTCGTTACCGGCAAGTCTCTTTACTCGTTCTGTAATGCATCATCCCGCAACTAACGCATTATTCACATTGCTTGCAAGGCTTATTATGATGTGCATTACCGAGAGGGCCCGAAGATACCTCTCCGATACTCAGAGTGACAAATCCTAATCTCGATCTATGCCAACCCAACAAACACCTTCGGAGATACCTATAGAGCATCTTTATAATCACCCAGTTACGTTGTGACGTTTGATAGCACACAAGGTATTCCTCCGGTATTCGGGAGTTGCATAATCTCATAGTCAAAGGAATATATATATATATAAGTCATGAAGAAAGCAATATCAATAAACTTAACGATCATTATGCTAAGCTAACGGATGGGTCTTGTCCATCAAATCATTCTCCTAATGATGTGATCCCATTCATAAAATAACAACACGTGTCTATGGTTAGGAAACTTAACCATCTTTAATTAACGAGCTAGTCTAGTAGAGGCTTACTAGGGACACGATGTTTTGTCAATGTATCCACACATATATCAAGTTTCCGGTTAATACAATTCTAGCATGAATAAAAAACATTTATCATGATATAAGGAACTGTAAAATAACAACTTTTTTATTGCCTCTAGGGCGTATTTCCTTCAGACCCAACGATGAGGATTGCCATGGTATTCTTTTGCCGAACACCTGGAACCCTCGCCTCATAGGCACGCCACCACACACAAGTCGAATCATCAATAGTGGGGGTGAGCGATGATAGACCTCGCCTCCATAGCAGATCAAACCAGACTTTATGGGTGGAAGGGCATTGAACCATGATGTGGTCGATAGTTTCTACACTTTGGTTGCACAAGAGGCATCTGAGACGGTGAGGAAGCCTTTCAAGCGATCTTATGAAAACATGATATTTTCATCTTACATGTCCTTTTTTTTTGGTATGATACTCTCTTATTCTTTGAAGCAAAGTATGAACAGGCCATGCACGTGAGAAATATTTTGAATACCTATGTTACGGCCACAGGTCAATTGTTAAACCATGCGAAATGATCTATCTTGTTTGGAGACTCATGCCATATTGTGCATCAGGATGAGGTTAGAACAACCTTGTAGATTGAAAACTTGCACTTTGAAGAAAAGTACTTGGGGCTTCCAACTCCGGATGGGTGTATGTCCAAAGGGAAGTTTCAAAACTTTCAACAAAAGTTGATCAAACATATGACTTTATGGGGCTTTCCTTCTCTAGGTGGTAAAGCCGTGTTCATAAAATCCATTGCCCAGTCCATTCCCACATATATTTGTAACAACCCAAATTTTCAATTTGGAATGTTATACATAGTCATCCATGCATATCATATTTCATTTGCTTTTCGTCTCGCGATCCTCAAAAATCCTAAGCAACTCAAGGACCCTCGGAGAGAGTTGGGGATTTCCCTGTTTTCATATTTGATTTTTATCAAATATTGAAACGAGGATTTTTGATTTTAATTATTTTTCTCTCCGGAAAATATTTCACATTAAAATAAATGAGAGGAGATACTATGACTTCTCCAAAATAATTGAAATATTCGAGGAAAAATATTAAAATCATTTATTTGATTTTATTTGATTTTATTCGGATTTTATTTGCATTAGAAAAATTGCACATTTTCAAAATTGCATTTTAGGGCCAAGAAAATGTTCATCCCGTTCTAAATATTTTATTTAGACGGTGAAAATTTGTTTTGGCATTTTTTAGATTTTTTTTATTTTTCTAGGATTTTATTTCGGTCGGCGAAAATTTGTTTAAAAAAAGGTTCCCACGCCGGACTGGGCCTAAGGCCCAGCCGAGCCAGGCCGGCCCACCCGTGCCACCGCCTCCCTCGCCCGCGTCGCCGTGCCTGGCACGGACGCCGAGGAGAGTCCGACTCGGACTCCTCCCCGGGTGCCCCCTCGCCCAAGCAAGCCGCCGCCCCCCCCCTTTAAAGCCCGCCGCCGAGCCCCCCCACCACCACCGTAGTCGCCCCGCAGCCACCACCGCGCCGCCCGTGCCGTCTGCCGCCGTCGCCGCCTGCCACCGCCACCGCAGCCGCCCCGCAGCCACCACCGCGTCGCCCGCCGCTGCCGCCTGCCGCCGCCGCCGTGAGCCGCCGCCCTCGCCTCGCCGGAGCCCCGCCGGAGGTAGCCGCCGGATCCGCCGCCGGTTTTTCTTTCTAAAACCGTTTGTTTTTTCAGAAAACCCTAGATTCGTTTTTTTCGGATCACTGGTTTTTCTCGGTTCTTCTAGTTAGCGGACGTTCGTCCGTACGTTCGTTTTAACGAACGGGTTTTCGCCCGTTAGTTACAGCTAACGAACGCTCTTTCGTTAGTCTGTTCGTCAGATTTCTTTTATCGGATTTATTCCGCGAGTTTTTCTCGATCGCGATTTTTGATCCGGTCTTAGTTTCTGTTTATCTTTTCTCTCGTTAGTCGGAATCAGGCGATTCAAGCGCCTAGATCTTCGTATCGAAACCCTCTTTCCGTTTAACCAACTCAAATAAGTTTTTGCTACTGTAAAATTTGACCTAGGCTTAGATTAGTAAATGAAGCTTCTCTTTTGCGCCGTTTGAGTTTCGTTGCTCCGTTTGATTTGATTCTTTTTGCGAACCGGAGTTCTTAAGTTGAACCTTCTGGTCAATCTCTTTTATTTGAGTTTTTCTTGTGCATCTCTTGCTTGTTGCTTATGTATGTTATTGTTTGTTTGTGATAGAACACCCGGAGTGTGAAGCGTGCTACTACGAGTCCCTAGGTTTCGCAGACCGTCAGCAAGGCAAGTAACACTTTGATCATATCCCTTTTATCACCCAGTTTTTATGCATTAGTTCCAATCCTCACACATTGCATGATTAGGATGTCAGTAACATGTGGGTTGGGAAGTAGTTGTTGAGGTAGAACCTATTATGCTGTTACATTCAAACCCTGGGAGTTACTTCTACGCTGCTTATATTACTATGCTATGCTATGCTCGTAGACGTGGTTTGGGTTTGAGTGAAATCCATGACAGCTGTGAGATTGTTAATTAAGGTTCAACTTAAGGTGGCAACTTAATTTAACATCTGGGTGGATTGAGGCACCTGGGGAACCCAGTGTTGCCTGTATTTTTTGGAAATCCCGGAGTACCCGTGTGATCTTCCTATGGACCGCCACCAAGGCTCAAAGGGAACTGAGGTGATTCTTGCTAGAAACTTCCGTGTGCAGCCACAAGCTATTATGGGTTGTAGCATAGTTGAGTAAGTTACGTGAAGCTCTTGAAGAGGCAGATCAGCAGGTAGTGGGATGTAGGTTTGGTATGGTCTGTCCGGAGTAGAGAGTTAATATTTCTGAAAGACCGTGTCTTGGTCATCCGTTTCTCAAACACCGTGTAGTGCGAGAAATCCAACGGAGGCGATTGAGTCTTGTGGGGAAAAGTGCGCAAACCTCTGCAGAGTGTATAATCTAATCATGGTTAGCCGTGTCCCCGGTTATGGACAATTCTTGAGTATCTATTATTTGGATTATGACATGTATCTCACCATTCTTAATTAATACTGTTGGGATGTTAATCACTTTAATTGGGATTGAGTTGGGGTTACCTTCTCAATGATGTTTCAACCACCATGATAGTTAAATTAAAATCTATTCCTTTGTTGTAGGAAAAAATTGGCTTTTCGCAAAAACTATAACCATAGAGATTTCCACCAGCCAAATATGCATGTAGTGATAGCATTATTCTGTTCTTGCTCTACTGTGTTACATTGCCAGCATATTCCATGTGCTGACCCATTTTCGGGCTGCAAGGTATGATGTTGCAGGCTTTTCAGACGAGGAGTAAGGTTCGTTAGGTCGTTGCCATGCAGCTCAGCTATGCAGTTGGAGTTGATGGACTCACTTTATCTTCCAAGCCTTCCGCTGTTATCGTATTATATGGCCTTAAGACATGTTATTGTAATAAGTTCTCTCTTGAGACATCCGATGTAATAGGTGTGTGATTGCCACTCTGTTATAAATCCTTCGAGTACTGTGTGTGTCAGCATTACCGATCCAGGGATGACACTGAAGCACAGAGACTTGACCATCTGAGGTCGGGTCGCTATAATATGGTATCAGAGCATACGCTGAGTGTAGGACACGACCACTAAGATAAACCCTAGGCCACACTTCTCTTCTCATTTCTGACTTCTCTCCATTTTCTACTCTTTTGGATGGCGGAGATGAAGAACAAGTTTGCGCAACCGGATGAAGACACACCTTTTGGACGCCACTTGAAGGAAGTCACTAGGTATTTGAACATTGGAATACCAAGCTTCACCGGAACGTACAACGCCACTTTACCTGAAGAGGAGCACTGGATGATTCAAGTACAAGTTCCAGGAAGGACGTTCTCGCCAACTTCTAAACCCATAGAGTTTTCTTTTGAAGCACCCACCTGGAGTCTAGGCAAGAGCATGGCAGCCCACATTACCATGGGACGCATTGGAGAAGTCTACAACAGGGAACTCAAGGATACTATCTACCAAATATGTGGGCGTCGAGACGAGCAATGGGAAGTAATCAGCACCAAGAAGGATGGATCCATTGCCGCTTTCATCCAGGAGTTAAACCAGCACATTCGATGTCAGGAGAACCAGATGTGCGCGAACATGATAGACTTGAAGAAGGCGAAGACTAGAATAATCGAACTGGAGGAAGAACTCAAGTTTACACACGATGGATATGAGGAGGAAATCAAGACACTACTGGAGAAGAATGATGACTTAGTCAAGAAGATCAGAGTATTCATGGGAGGACCAGCACCAGTGGAAGAAGACGAAGAAGAAGAACCCAAGGAGATACGCCCCGAGGATTACATCATCATCGACGACACCGATTCTGATCCTAGTGATGATGACTTTGAAGACGAAGCTGGATCAGACATCATGGAGTCTTCCACCGATCAAAATTTCTAGATGACCACCAAATATTAGTAGCATTCCCCCATGTAATTAGTGTTCGATGAGCACTTTGCGATAGTCCTAGACCGTTTGTATGCCCTTGCTTGATTGATTGAGTGAAATGTTTGTGTTTGTCTCATGTGCATATGGGTAGTGTTTTCTCATTGGACCCCTTTTCTATTCTAATCTCTTCCATCTAAACCCATCAGATGCCTCCGAGACGTGACCCCAGTTTTGTTTTCCCACCGGAGCTCACCCAGTTGATCCAGCAGCAGAATACTTTGATGCAATTGCTAGTTCAGAACCAGGGCAACAACAACAACAACAACAACAACAACAACAACAACAACAACAACAACCCGCCCCCAGTGGACAACCTAGCCCGTTTTCTAAGGTTACAGCCGCCGGTGTTTTCCAGTAGCACCGAGCCTATAGTTGCGGATGATTGGCTACGCCGTATTGGAAGGGAGCTGACCACCGCAGGTTGCACGGATGCTGAGAGGGTGCTCTTTGCCGCACATCAATTGGATGGACCTGCAGCCTCATGGTGGGAGAATTACACAGCCACTTTCCCCATAGCCACGGTCGCATGGGACCAGTTTCAGCAAGCTTTTCGCACGGCCCATGTCTCAACTAGAGCTATGAGTATGAAGAAGCGGGAGTTTTGCAACCTACGTCAAGGGAACCGTATTGTGGCACAGTACGTGGATGAGTTTAGCAAGTTATCTCGCTATGCCCCTGATGATGTGGCCACAGATGCCGCAAAGCAGGAGAAGTTTATGGAAGGGCTGAATGATGAGATGAGCATACAGTTGATGGTAGCAACCTTCAGCAACCACCAGGAGTTGGTATATAAGGCTCTTATGATCGAAGGGAAGCAGCGGCAGATTGAGAGCCGCAAGAGAAAGTATGGACAAGGGAAGTATAACTCAGGAGCTCAGCAGAGGCCTCGCCTAACCCCGAATTCAGGAGGACTTGTCCATAACCATGGAGGTCACAACCACACTAGAGGAGGATCTCATAATCACAATGGCGCTAAGAATGGGAATGTGAACGGAGCCAACAATAATCATAACCGTCCCAATCCAGCCACACCCACCAAAAGGGATTTAAGTCACGTTACTTGCTTCAAGTGTGGGAAGACTGGACACTACGCCACGGAGTGCCCTGAAGGAAATAATGGAAACGGAAATGGGAGCGCTAGGAAGAAGCCTAATCCATTCAACAAAGGACAAGTGAACCACGTTAACGTGGAGGAGGTTGAAGAGCAGCCGGACGCGGTCATAGGTAAGTTTTTGGTTAAGTCATTTACCGCTCTTGTTCTTTTCGATACTGGTGCATCGCATTCATATATATCAAGGGGATTTGTGGATAAGTTTAAACTACCAACCCAAACCCTTAGGACCCCTCTCTTAGTGAGCTCGCCCGGAGCAGAATACATTGCTAGCCGATGGTGCGACCAGGTACCCTTAACCATTGGCACACATGTTTTTCTGTCCGACCTAATTATCTTAGAGTCACAAGGATTGGATGTGATATTAGGTATGGACTAGATGTCAAAGTTTGGAGAGAATATTGACTGTGCTAGTAAGTCAATTTATCTTACCACCCCGGAGGGAAAAAGGATTAAGTATGTGTCTAGGCATGTGCCTAGGAGGAGCCAAGTGAATACCCTCACGGGAGTTGTTCAGGAGGAAGTGCCTGTAGTAAAGGATTATCCGGATGCCTTTCCAGAGGAGTTACCAAGCATGCCACCGGATAGAGACATTGAGTTTTTGATAGAGTTGTTGCCAGGAACAGGACCAATATCCAAGAGACCCTATCGGATGCCCGCAAATGATCTGGAGGAAATTAAGAAACAGATCAAGGAGTTATTGGAGAAAGGATACATTCGAAGAAGTTCATCACCTTGGGGAGCCCCAGCGCTTTTGGTTGAGAAGAAGGATAAATCCCTAAGGATGGTTGTTGATTATCGAGCCTTGAATGAAGTGACAATCAAGAACAAGTACCCACTGCCGATGATCAACGATCTGTTTGCTCAGTTGTAAGGAGCTAAGGTGTTTTCGAAGATCGATCTGCGATCAGGATACCACCAGTTGAAGATACGGGAGAAGGATATACCAAAGACAGCATTCACGACGCAGTATGGATTATACGAGTACACATGTCATTTGGACTAACTAATGCCCCTGCTTATTTCATGAGCATGATGAACAAGGTGTTCATGGAATATTTGGACAAGTTTGTGGTGGTGTTTATTGATGATATTATGGTATACTCGAAGAACGAGGAGGAGCACAAGGAGCATTTGCGCTTAGTTCTCGAGAAACTCAGGGAACACCAGCTGTATGCTAAGTTTAGCAAATGCGAGTTTTGGTTGAAGGAAGTCGGATTCCTTGGACATGTTATATCAGGAGAATGTATAGCACTAGACCCCAGCAAAATTCAGTCAGTCACTGAATGGTTGGCACCCACCTCAGTTAGCGAGATCCGCAGTTTCCTTGGACTCGCGGGTTACTATCGGAGATTCATTGAGAATTTTTCCAAGATTGCGAAGCCAATGACTAAACTGTTAAAGAAGGATACTAAGTTTAAATGGACAGAAGATTGTGAGGCAAGTTTCCAGGAGTTGAAGAAACGGTTGACTACAACACCACTGCTAACACTGCCGGATATACATAAGGAATTCCAAGTGTATTGCGACGCCTCTCGCTTAGGGCTTGGATGTGTACTTATGCAAGATGGAAGAGTTGTTTCGTATGCCTCACGACAACTAAAACCTCATGAGTTGAACTATGCCACGCATGATTTGGAATTAGCAGCCGTAGTGCATGCATTGAAGACCTGGAGACATTGCCTTATTGGAAACCGATGTGATGTATACACAGACCATAAGAGTTTGAAGTACATTTTCACCCAGAAGGAACTGAACCTTAGACAGAGGAGATGGTTGGAGCTTATAAGGGATTATGACATGAAGCTACACTATCATCCAGGAAAGGCCAATATTGTAGCAGATGCCTTGAGCAGGAAGAGTTATGCTAATATCCTTGAAAGTAAGGGATTGCCAAAGGAGTTAGCAGAGAATATCATGGAACTTCGATTGGAGATTGTTCCTAGAGGATCCATTGCAACAATGGAGGTCCAGTCGACATTGCTGGACAAGATTCGGGAAGCTCAGAAGGAGGACAAGGAGATTGCCGAGATAAAGGAGAAGATGAGCAAAGGAAAGGCCAAAGGTTTTCGTGAAGATGAGCACGATACCCTATGGTTTGAGGACCGAGTCTATGTGCCAAATAACCAGGAAATCAGGAAGTTATTACTTCAAGAGGCTCATGACTCACCATACTCGATACACCCCGGAAACACCAAGATGTATCTAGATTTGAAGGAACATTTCTAGAGGACCGGTATGAAGAAGGATATTGCCGAGTATGTAGCCGTATGTGATGTATGTCAGAGAGTGAAGGCAGAACATCAGAAGCCAGCATGACTGTTACAGCCTATGCCGATACCCGAATGGAAGTGGGATAAACTTGGCATGGACTTTATCACCGGATTGCCCAGGACTAAAGCAGGATATGATTCCATATGGGTAGTAGTTGATCGCTTGACCAAAGTGGCTCACTTCATCCCAGTGAAGACCACTTATACCAGTGCAAAGTTGGCTAAGATTTATTTGTCTAGGATCATATGTCTGCATGGAGTTCCGAGGACCATCGTATCAGATAGAGGAACGCAGTTTACTTCAAAGTTCTGGCATCAATTACATCAGACTTTGGGAACAAGGTTAGAGTTCAGTACAACTTTTCACCCACAGACAGATGGACAAACCGAGAGAGTGACCAAATTTTGGAGGATATGTTGAGAGCCTGTGTGCTAGACTATGGATCTAGTTGGGATGACAATTTGCCTTACGCAGAGTTCTCGTACAACAATAGCTACCAAGCCAGTTTGAAGATGGCACCGTTTGAAGCCCTATATGGACGCAGGTGCAGAACACCTTTGATGTGGGACGAGGTAGGAGACCGACAGTTGTTTGGACCAGACTTGATCAAGGAGTCTGCAAATAAGGTCAAATTGATTCGTGATAGATTGAAGATTGCTCAGTCCAGACAGAAGAGTTATGCGGACTCCAAATGCAAAGAGGTAACCTATGAAATTGGAGACAGAGTATATCTGCGAGTATCTCGCTTGCGAGGAGTGAAACGTTTTGGAGTTAAGGGAAAATTAGCTCCAAGATTTGTAGGACCGTATCGTGTTTTGGAACGGATGGGAGAAGTTGCCTACAAGTTGGAATTACCCGAAGGATTGTCAGGAGTTCATGATGTGTTTCGCGTTTCACAGCTGAAGAAGTGTCATGCCGAGATGGCTGATATACCGTTAAGAGATACAGTACCCTTGGAGGCAATTCAGTTGGACAGTGATTTGACCTACGAGGAAAAGCCAGTAAAGATTCTTGAGTTTGCCAACAGAGTCACCCGCAGTAAGGTTATCAAGTTTTGCAAGGTTCAGTGGAGCCACCATACCGAGGATGAAGCCACCTGGGAACGAGAGGATGATCTTCGCGAAGACCACCCACACCTATTTTCTAGCCAACCCAAATCTCGAGGGCGAGATTCATCTTAAGGGGGGTAGGTTTGTAACATCCCAAATTTTCAATTTGGAATGTTATACATAGTCATCCATGCATATCATATTTCATTTGCTTTTTGTCTCGCGATCCTCAAAAATCCTAAGCAACTCAAGGACCCTCGGAGAGAGTTGGGGATTTCCCTGTTTTCATATTTGATTTTTATCAAATATTGAAACGAGGATTTTTGATTTTAATTATTTTTCTCTTTGGAAAATATTTCACATTAAAATAAATGAGAGGAGATAATATGACTTCTCCAAAATAATTGAAATATTCGAGGAAAATATTAAAATCATTTATTTGATTTTATTCAGATTTTATTTGCATTAGAAAAATTGCACGTTTTCAAAATTGCATTTTAGGGCCAAGAAAATGTTCATCTTGTTCTAACTATTTTATTTAGACGGCGAATATTTGTTTTGGCATTTTTTAGATGTTTATTTATTTTTCTAGGATTTTACTTCGGTCGGAGAAAATTTGTTTTTTTTTTAAAAGTTCCCGCGCCCGACTGGGCCTAAGGCCCAGCCGAGCCAGGCCGGCCTGCCCGCGCCACCGCCTCCCTCGCCCGTGCCGCCGTGCCCGGCACGAACGCCGAGGAGAGTCCGGCTCG